>NW_018745323.1:148684-227972 GCF_001683475.1 Chenopodium quinoa | reverse complement strand
ACATATTTGTTGATTTATTTACAGTTTTGCCACTTATTCTTATGGTTCATAATTAAAAAAAAATAAAAAAAAAACTTATGAAAGTTAAGTAAAGAATTTTGATAACATATACTAGTATATAAAAATTGGGAAGCAAATTAAATGATTACATTAAAAAAATTAAAAAAAAATTAAAAAAAAAAAAAAAAAAAACCTTGAGTTGCCTCCTAAAATAAATATTCCGTATGATTTTCAATTGTTTGTGTTTTGTTTTTATTTTTTTATAAACTATTTTATTTTTTGAGAAAAAAAAGATGTGGGCCCCTCAAAGTGGGGGCCTGAGCGATTGCTCAAAGAGCTCATGCTCAAAGAGCTCATGCTATTGAACCGGCTCTGATTACATTGGTCTCATTCATTTTAAAACAAAAGGAGTATAACTTACACACATGATTTTATTTGCATGTTGGTTTTTCTACTTTTTATCCAAAACTCTCCAAACACACAATTAATACTCAAAATCTATGCACTCCAATGTAGTCCGTATTATAAAATTTTAAAAATAAAAAACTTTTTTCCAACAACTCGTACGTATTAAAGAGTGTCTTGATTAATGAAATGTATATACTTGGTATATCACATGCATTAGGATTAGGAGTTAGAAGTAGCACGTTATATACGAGTATATATGTTGTATGGTTTAGAGAAGATTGACAATGAAGGCAAGACATTAGTGGGAGTAGCAGCTAACTAGTAACTACCACTCAATTAGTCTTCATATTTACGTTCTGCTAATCAAACTTCCTTCTCAAGGAAAGTATCGATTCATAGATATATTATGCATCTTTTCTTGTATTTTTGCTAGCTGCTTATTATTTACACCATTGATTAATTCTATTCTTAATGCCGTGAGGGTAATTTCCACCATCTTCTCTAGTTTAGGTTAACTAGCTAGTGGAATATATATTTGTATTTGTATATAATTCCTTTTATAGTATCATTAATCTTCTTATATTTAAGATATATCCATCCAAATTGTACGAGTATATAGGTAATTTAAATACAGTACAGTGCTATATCTTAATTAGGAAGTCTTCTAATTATTGCTCTATAGATAGAATGAGTACGTGTTACATACAAAACCTAATTAATTAATCAAATACACAACACATTTATATGTCTTTCATGTATAATATGTACCCTAGTACAAATGCTCGATTTATTATATAATATTTCATATACGAGTATCAACAGGCTCCATATCACCTCCAAATATAAAAATTCTTTTTTATATTAGCATTATTGCATAGAGAATAATCTCCAAATTAGATATTAATGGGTTTTTGGAACCCTTTACAAAATGCGTGATTACGCCTAGAGCATCCACTAAACCTCGATGCGAATGTGCCTTAGTTATAATAAGAGTAATCTTGAAAACCCTCCAATAAATACTATATATAGCATTTAGAGAACAAACAAAGTCATGTGCCCTAGAAATTTAAAAAATGTAATGTAATGGTGAATAAAGAAATACATGTCCCCTCATAACTATGTGTCCTGTTGCTTCATAGGAGTATATACTATTATGCACTTTAGAATATAACATGAACTACATCACTTTTTTATTTTTTTATTTTTTTTATTATTAAAAATGTTTTTATTTATTTCTTGTTAGGGAATTTATTCAATCAAAAGTTTAAGTTATCCCATAGTAATTTTTGTAAGGTTAATCCTCTTGAAGTTGTTTATATTGATTGATTTGTATATTTCACTTGAAATGGAGGAGTGGATGAGATTTAAAATTTTTGTTTGTCACATTGATACTTCATACCATGTTAGCATATCAACATAATCAAAAGCTTAACTTGATAATTAAATATATTTAAGATTGACTTATATACTCTATAATTTTTGTCATTAATAATCCAAGAAGAAAAAGAAAAAGAAAAAGGAAAAAAAAAAAACTTCAATCCAAGAAAAACCTATCTTTTGATTTAACTATTAATGGCAAGATGATATACTGATAGTAATTCTAACTTAAATATATTCGTATAAGTTCCTTTCTATATGGTATCACTACTTTGTTGAAAATCAATTAAATTTAGTAATATGCTCGACATATCTTCATAGGGTCATAAGTGAAAAATTTACATTTAACTAAATCATAATTAATTTAGAAAAAAGGAAACTAAATCAAATTGGATAAGATGAACCAAACATAGCGTAAACAGTAAACACCAAACCCTGTATAAACCTCAGAATTGGATCACAATCATTAACTAGAAAAGCTACCCTTTAGTTATGTGGGGGATACTACACATTGCACAAGCTGTTTGGATAACTAAAGATAGGCATGATATTTGGTTAAAGATTGACTCCAAAAAATGACACACACATTAGGCAAATGGGCAATTTCCCAGCATCAAATCATCTCAAAATGCAGAGAAACCCAAACAAAGCCTAATAATAAGGATGAACAAGCAGTGATTCTCCCTCTTTCCACACCATTTTCCAGAAGAAGATGTGCAATTCTAACTCCATTGCTGTCAATTACCCTCATTTCATTGCCTCCTCCTTCCTTTGCAAGAGAGAGAAGGAGCAGAAAAACCATCCCTCTTGAAGATTATCTTACTAGCTGTTAGTTTACTTCTTTAATTCTTGATTTCTTTCTATTATAATGCTGCATGATGATATTTTTAGCTGTTTTTGGCACTATTTTGCTGATTTTCTCATGTGGGTATGATTGAATTTTAAGTGGGAATGAATAATTGATTGAATTTGATGTATCTTATGCAATGTCAATTTGTTCTTTTGTTGATTTTGCACATGTGGTTCTTATAAAGTTGCAAACTTTTGCTTTCCTGGTGGGTTATTGTCTGTAATTTTGTGTCAAAGTTAGGTTATCCTGATAATTGATGTTTTTGAGGTTTGAGTCAAAATTATATGTATTTCGGATAATTTTTTTTTTATTGTTCATAAGGTTGTTGGCTATGATATTGGATTTCTATTTCATAAAATTGGACCTCCTTGAAGCAATGAAACCTCCATTTGTAGGATATATACTTGCTTGTTGATTCGTTGTTAGTTTTGTTTCTGCTGCTGATGCTTGTAAGAGAGCTGTTAGACTCGAGTCTAATCAATTATTTTTAACATCATGCTCATTGCAATTCCGTGTGGCTCAAAAATTCTGAAAAATGTTGATTGGATAACTCCCTTTAGTAACTACTTGAAGCCCGTAAATGGCTATTTGCAAACCCTCAATTAGTGGCCAATGTAATTTCGATCCAATTTAAGTGCATAGGCATGACAACATTTTACTCCTAAACTCTGGTTGAGAGATGAGGACATAAGTGCAGCAGCAACACTACAATGTTTTCAATTTCAGTACTTTTCTAGAATTAAGCAGCACAACTATTCTTTTTTATTCCCTTTTCTCCTTCATTGGTGTGTTGTAACTCTTGTAAGAGAAGAGGCAGGGAAGAGGGCCATCAGAGTCAAAAAGTGAAACAAAAATAGAGATTTGGAAAATGATTGCATTAAATCATCTAGGATTTGTTGCTATTTTAAAGAATTGGCTTTTCATCAAGATAATACTGTAGGATCTACCAGTATTACTTCCTTCTAGACTGCTTTGTTTTGTCAATTAAAGTCTCTTTCTTGGTCGAGATATAGTTTTTGCCTCACCCCATCCCCCCCCCCCCCCACCCTCTTGACTCTTGTTCCTCTTCCTAGCATTTCTGTAAGCTCACCTAAAAACCTGTGTGAATTTGGAAGCAGCTGATGGATTAAAGTACTACGATATTGATGAAGGGAGGGGACCAGTGGCTGTAAAGGGATCGATAGTTCAGGTGTGCTTTACTTTTGATTTTTTGTGCCTCTTCTTGAATTATTTCAAATAACTTACTCTGGGGCTATGGTTTACAGGTTCATTTTGATTGTGTATATCGCGGAATAACAGCTGTCTCAAGTCGAGAATCTAAGCTTTTGGCTGGAAACCGGATCATCGCACAGGTTTTTATGTTTTTTGCCCATCTCTTTCCTTTTATTGTCACTTCAGTAATTGGTGTTTTATAATTGGCATATTGAAGATAGTAATTTTGGACTATTGCCCAGCTGTCTGCAGACATAGGTTTATGTTTTCTTGTTTGTTGTATCTTCTATAGATGCTTATGCTTTATTGTCAATTCACTCACATGGTCAAATGTTCAAGATAACTAACCTTTCCTGCCTCTGCCCTTTTACAACTTCCAAGTATCAGTGTAGTGTGTTGTCTGCAGTGCAATACTCAGCTTCTGCATTTCTTCCTTCACATTTTGCAGCCATATGTATTCCAAGTTGGCTCTACTCCTGGAAGAGAACGGAAGCGCGAGTTTGTTGATAACCCAAATGGATTATTTTCTGCCCAGGCAGCTCCTAAACCTCCTCCAGCTTTGTACAGTATTGTTGAAGGAATGAAACTGGGAGGCAAGGTGCAGTGTTCTTCCCTCTTCTTCTAAACCGCTTATTTCTTATATTAGTCTTGTTTGATAACCTTACATTCTCATCTATCTCTCTGATCTCTCTCTCCTCTCTCTTGGGTGTTTGGCTTCAAATGCAATAGAGGACTGTGATAGTTCCCCCAGAACTTGGATATGGGAAGAAAGGATCAAACGAGATTCCGGTAATTTCTGACAAGTACTTTTTATTTGATCAGCTTTGTTCAATTTTATTGCATGGTTCATTTGAAAATAAAAGCTGACGTTAGAGTTTATTATTAAAAGCATATCAAATTTTCATCTCACTTAGACTTCTCTTTCTTTGTCTTGTTGCATTTGCGATAATGGTGATCTTTGATTGAAAACATAGAAAACAGCTATGATTCACTTTCCATAACCCATCATATTGAACACACATAATGAACAAAAGAAACATCAGTCTGTTCGTCATTTAAAAGATTTATTAAAAGACAATATAGCATGAACTGAATTTCTTGGTCCGGTGTTTTGAAATTCTGACATTTATCTTCAATATGGGCTATGTTCATCCTTTTTGCCTTGTGACTGCAGCCTGGAGCAACATTTAATCTAAACGTTGAGCTCTTGAAAGTAATTCCACCAGAGAAAAGCAGTTAACAGATGTTATTCCCTTTCTAATCGATCCCAAGGAGGATTAACAATTTTGCAATATGCTGATCAGTTTGCCAACAGCAAGCCATTATATGAAGCAAATGACTGTGTAGCCTGCTGCCCCTGGAAAACACAGCGCCGTGATTACCTGTGTACAAATACTTATACTCTTATTGTTACAATGTCACTCTTCACATTCTTCTTTATTTTTTCAACTCCTCTATCTCATTTTTCCTTATGTAGAGGCTTTCCTAACTAAGAGAAAGTAATGTTAATACATGTATTGGTTACGATTGAATTTTGGCTGATTTGGAATATCACATCTTTGAAGATTCAGAGAAGGGAAACCTTCAATGTAGAAAGGTAGTGCAGAGGTTAATGTTATCGAGAGGTTTGCAATTACAACTGCAAGGAAGGTTATTTGAAGTCTTTGGTTTCTTAAACTGTAGATGGAATTAGAAAGTACATTAATACAAAACTACAAGTCTACGGCAGAGGAGAGTGTAAGCATTAATCTTCTTTGAAAGAGGATACCACTATTTTTCCTGCAAAACTAGGGCTTGTTAATAACCTCTTCTTAGTAAATACTACATATCATTAGTAGCAAGATTTGGATCCCTATAGCTACAAAACTTACTACATAACCCTACGTAATTTAAGGAAGAAATTTTAGAAAATAAACAGGCGAATTATTTAAAATGATCTAAACTCTAGTAAAGGTACGAGTTGTGTTAGGTTTACCTTCTCGAATCCCTTCTTTAAACTATGTGCCAATGATGATGTTGCGATTGTAAGAACATTGAGGTGGAATATCATATTGTGCGTAGTCTCATAAAAATTTAGCGCCTGTGCATGTAGTTACCAAATAACAAGTTGTAATGGGTTTATACTCACTCATTAGTAATTGTGACTTGATGTTGGAACCATGGTTGCAATTTGCAAAGGATCTTTTTCCCCCCATATTATCTTTTGTAAAAGGCTTTCTCCAAACGTATGAACAAACAAGAGATCTAAAATGCACCATTTGAGGGTATTTTCAGGATCCAATAGACAAAATAAGCAAAGATGCTTGTTTTTGGGATAAAGGGGTCATGTTATTTCAACATCTTAAACTTTAGTCTATGTTACACTGATTGCTTTCCACGAACTTATATAGCAATTATGCGTGTATGCATCAATATCATTATCAAATATCAATGTTGGTGTCGTGGTATGCTGATCTCTTGCCTTTTATAGGCTTGTAGATATTTTGAATAAACGTACAGAGTACTTAGTATTAGCCAACTAACTTAGCATATATCATGTTGTCATTAAAAC
The DNA here is from genome assembly GCF_001683475.1 of Chenopodium quinoa. Classification (NCBI taxonomy): domain Eukaryota; kingdom Viridiplantae; phylum Streptophyta; class Magnoliopsida; order Caryophyllales; family Amaranthaceae; genus Chenopodium; species Chenopodium quinoa. The sequence goes on along the minus strand of NW_018745323.1, from coordinate 221,574 downwards.
TTTTTCCTTCAAAACTATAAATGATGTCATTATTTTATGATTTTTTATTTTTTTTATTAAAATTCTGACCAACTATATTATTATTATTATTAGTATCGATTTCGAAAAACAATCTATTCTCTTTAACAACAATAATTAAATTTTTCTCCTCGTTCACTTTTCTTATAAGCTCTTATTCTTTTTTAAAAAATATTTGATGTATTATTAGTTTTGGGATTTTTTTATAATGGTATGAAAAAATAAACAAATTTAGAAATTATTTGTTCAAATCGTGCATTGCACATCAAGACTAATCTAGTTTAACATTATTTTTTGTAAACAACAACAATAACAACATACATCTTTTCTAAAAATTTTGTTACAAAATTACTATATACTCTATACAAAATATACTGTATTGAACATTTGAAGGTAAGTATAAAATACTACATATGAAGTACTATCATATTTAAATATATAAAATAAATATACTCCGTATGATGTACAAAGTAACAAATATAGAATATATTTTATACAATAAAAGATATGAAAATGATTGATTTGAATATTTTTTTAAGAAAGTGAATCACAATTATATAATTTGGTGAATTAAGGAAGTGAATTACATTTATAAAGAAAGTGAATAAAAAAAAAAGTTTTGGAGGGATATAACAGCACTAAGAAATGACACGTGTCATTCTTGAAGTCTGTTTTATTATTATGTTATTATTGATTTTCCGAATACTTGATTAGAGGTGTCTATTGTAAAATGATGACTTTGTATAATTGTTTAATACGTATGGAGTAACTCCTATCATTTATGTATGGGGGAAGTATATTACTCCATACCTGTATTGGTGTGCTAATTGAAAAGAAGGTACAAGTTTATCACCATGATAAAAAAAAATAGAAAATGCAAATCAAGTGATAAGCTTATACTCCGTAAGGAGGCCGCCCCAATTTCTCAACATGAGAAAAAAAAATTGTTTCTCGAGAAGTTAAATTTGTAAAATTACTGGCAAAATCGCTACTTCAAGTAGCGGTTTATGGGTAGTAGTGGTTTTGCCGATGAATAGTAAAAAAAAAACATTTATTTACGAGAATTACGACTTTGTTATTTGAGAAATATAGTTTGTTTCTCATGTTGAAAAACTTGGAATTTCTCCTCGATAATATCTCATATTTGTTGATTTATTACGAAAAATAATTATGCCTAGTTGATTATTCTTATTGACTTAATTACAAAATTGTCACTTCATTTATATTTTTTGTAAATCGAGACTTTGCTTCTACTTGTGCCTATGATCTACTCCATTAAATTCACTCTAAAATCTTACAAGCGTTCTTTCTCAAAAAAAAAAAAAACAAAAAAAAAACTTACAAGTGTTCTTGAGTAAAAATGGCTGGTCCTTTTAAAAAAAACAAAAATAAAATAAAATAAAATAAAAGACCTAAAAATCTAATTCCAAAATTTCGATGTTGTTTGTGAATGTGAATGTTTTGGCTTCTCCCCTGCCAAAAATGGCGTCGTTATGCTCCCTCCGATTCCACTCTCTCTCTTCTCAGGTACCCCTCTCTCTTTCTCTCTCCTCTTTGATTCATAAAGATGTCGAATTTTATAGTCCTCATTGAAATTGAATTGCTTGCAATTTGTCCTGTTTGTTCAATTAGCATCGAATTTGTAGCAATGGCATTGGAATTGAGCTTAGAACTGAATTTGGATTTGATTGTGCCAATTTCAAGCTCAATCGTCCCTCAAATCATGGCGGAAAGCTTGTGTTAACTGCTTCTACTACCGATTCCACCGTTTCGACTCAGTCCGATTCTGGTCGAAGTGAGCGAAACGCGTTCAATTTGGGAAAATCTTTCCAGAAACTTCAACAAGCTGTTGCTTCTCTTCCTCCTGTTGTTGTCGTGGTCAGTTTCTGTTACAATTCTCTCTCTTTTTGCATATAATATGCTCACATATATATTAATTTGTGCTAAAATGTTGATGAGAATTTCTAAGAATTAAATCAGAGATTTTTTTTATTTTTATTTTTATTTTATGTTTTGGTATGGAACTTGGAATTAGGATAATTAATAGTCTGTAAATTGTTGCTAATAGTTTAGGAAAGAAGGAATTTTGCACTTGCTATGTAGTCTTAACCTCAAAATCTAGATATTAACCACTAACTTGTAATTGGGTGCTTGATAGCATGAACTTATTAGTGTCGAAGAGGATCGTTTATTTGTCGAGACGAATGCATCCTGGTTGGGTGGGGAGCTATTGTGCTCATAAATTATGATAGTTTCTTGTCAGTAATTGTAGCAAGGATTCGGAAATGATAAATGGTGTTTTGATTGCAATGTTAGTGGGTGGCTACTTTCAAAGCTGTTGATCTCTCTTGGAAAGTTTAAATTCGTGGCGAGGTTGGATGTTCTTGTTAATCTTGTCTAAAAATTTATTTCTACCTAAAGTCTCATGCTTCCCACAAAATGTCAATTGGGATTCGAGGTTGTGTCATTTCATGGAAACGATGATATTAATTCTCGATTTTTGAGAAATACCTTCAGCTTTTACAGGGGAAGAGATGTAGGAATGATTGTGTGTGATGCAATAACATAGTCTTTTATGCAAGTTTTCTTTTTGGAAAGTGTAACTCTTGAATCCAGGCGCATTAATTCCCCCATTATACATGGTATGAGGTTGATTTAGGGCGAGAAACATTGATGTGAAGGGAAAAGGAAATGGAATTTTACAAGTCCGGTCATTTCTGTAGAATTATCTAGCAATCATTATGTAGATTTAGATGTGTTAAACTTTTGTACTCCTAGCTCGTAATGTATGTTATATGAGTTATGGTGCTTGCCTTAGCTTTTAATGTGAGTGGATGTGTAATCACCTATTATTGCCATCTTGAATTGAACTTATCAAATTCCATCGGTGATATTCTATTCATGTACGACAACATGCTCTTCATTTAAGGACATTAAGGTGACATAAGATTTTTGCATTGCTGCATTAAATTTTGATCTTTCAGCATTTAACCTGATGATTCTTTGTTTTGGTGCTTATCAGATCAATAAACATTCTGGAGCAAATTTAATACTTGGATTTTTTATTGCAACTACATGCCTGATTATTGCTGTGAGAATTTATGTGGCAAGACAGTTGAGGGACACTAGTCCTGGCTCTGTGGCTGATCTTGTTAGACGTGGCCAGCTCAGATCTGATAGAAGAGGCATGTATGAGTCTGATCCCTACTATTTAGCCTTTGTTACCTCCATAAGCTAGCACTGAATGTGTTTTCATGCTTTCTGTGCCTACTCTTTGTAAATCTTAATATCTTGATATTGTTTTTTTTTCTTTTGACAATTAAGTTTCCATAAAGTGAATTACTTGTGATTTATAAATAAATATATGACCCTTGTTAGATGCAACTTAGAAAATATCTATGTATTATTAATTTTTTTATAGTTATTAGGTTTGATGCTAGAAGTCATTTGGCCTATTATATATGAATGGAGGGAATGTTGCAATGACTTAACAGTGCAAGTGATGCATGTAATTGATGTATGTTTCCTTGCAATGTATTTTTACAGCTCCAAACCTCTCAAATATGAAGACCCATTCAATAATCCTCTGGTCAAAGTAAGCAACAGTAATACTTCAGTAGAGATGTGTGGAACGGTTTATCGGTTGGCCCCTGTAACTCTAACAGAAGAACAGCGAGCAATCCATCAGAAAAGGAGATCAAGAGCATATCAGTGGAAGCGCCCTAAGGTGTTTCTTAAGGAAGGGGATGCAATTCCACCTGATGTTGACCCTGATACAGTCAGGTGGATTCCAGCAAATCATCCTTTTGCAACTACTGTTAGCGATATAGATGAAGACCTTGCACAAAACAATGTGTATCAAAAGCATGGAGTTCCATTTCGCATCCAGGCTGAGCACGAGGCGTTGCAGAAGAAGCTGGAGGCCTTGCAGGGTGTAAGTTCTTGTCACATTTATTTGGCAGAGTAGAAAACCAAATTTGTAGCAGTCATAAATTCGTTTGTGAATATAACAGAGCTCTCTGTTACTCATCTAGCAATTATGCCACTGTGTCAGTGTCCCACTTCTTAGGTATGTTTTTGTGACTTGGTTGATACGTCATAGATGTATCAGGGTGTATCCAAGGGTTGGAATCTGGATACAGGTACCTTGATGTGGATGAAGAATCTGAGTAGCATTCCCGTTTGTAAAGATTACCACAGAAAGCTAACTAATATGTGAAACTATACCTTTTATAAAGCTTAGACTAACTGATCTAATGCCTAAAGATCTGATGAAGTGCAAGGAGCCTAAGCTTTGCTATTTTATAACCTGGAATATGCCTGACAGTTTGACCTGGATAATACTGTAGCCCTGGTTGACCTACATTGATCTCCATGATGTCAAAAATGACATCTGATAACCATTAAACATTTTGATAAGTTAGAATTCTACTTTACAAGGCTATGGTTAGTGTAATTAATTTATTCCCTTTGCTTCTTTTGGCTCAAGAATAGTTTTACTTCTGAAATTATTTCAAAAGTAAACATGGCAGTTGTCAGTTGTCAAGAGAGAGGGATTGTTCATGTTCTGATACCATTATATTGTTTCCTCGTAGTTGATTACTTAATTGCTGTAGTCTAGTCTATTTACTTTGATCTTTTGCAGTAGAAATTTTCTGTTGAATAGTTGAACTTGTTCCAATAGACAATACAAGCCACTCGATGTTTACGTGCACAATTGTTTTGCCTATACTGAGTATTATCGTAAACTTTGTTATATTAATGCTGATGCTCTGGCAGTCTGGTGTATCAAATTGCCCTCTTCAATTTATCATTCTTTTGCTATTGGTTGCCAAAATATGCCTTTTCTGTTTGTTCAGAATTCTAAAATAAGGTACGACACATTTTGCAGGAGCAAAAATTCAACAAGTTAGTTATTGATCCTGTGAATGCCAAAGATTTTGAAAGGGCCTTCAGGACTCAGTCAAAATCACATGATCGTGCAGAGAGCGGGACTCAAAATGGCCAACTGAATGAGTCTAAACCTCCCAAATCAGATCCTCTTCCCGAGAATTCAGACAGCAATGCAGCTTCTCCCAAAGATGAAGTCTGAGTATGACAGGCGCTATTAGCAGCTCGCCAATTCTATTCCAGACCAAGTGTTTTATTCTATTGCAAAATTTTGCATGTCAGAGTTGAAGCATTTTATAGTTCATACAGCAGTGTACATAAATACTCATTTAAGTTAAAAAAAATTAGTGGCCATTATTCAAAATCGATACTCTTAAATCTTCCCCCACGCTCCGTCGCTCCCTCCTTGAAGTAGCAATGTCTACAGTTGTCGTGACTTGCGATCACACTTGATTTCCTGTAAGCATATTGAAGTTTATACTTCAACTTAATTTGACGAGTGAGAGCCTGATGTTGAGCAATGAGATAATAGTGAGGACTTCTAGGCCGGATCTCTTTGTTAGCACTTGTCACCTGATGATATCCTTCACCACTGTAAGGCGATGGATGCAAGACTGCAGGAGATCCAGCAGCAAAGAGGGATGAATGAACCCCAACTTAACATCAATACGACAACTGAACTTTATTAACTCTGGATCTGCTCACAAGGTTGCTTCCCTTGGCCACACCATCGTCATATCGAGTTTCGACCAATCTCTCCAAACTGGGTTTTTTTTTTTTTAATACCATAAAGCCTCCCTTGTTTCAAGCTATCAACTTGAGGTGCTCAGTATTCTAGCGATTGGTGCATTGCAAAAAAAAATCCCTGAATCTTGGATAGTTTGCTTCACTGTAGAAAAACCATATAACTTCTAAAGTTCCTAACATTTTACATGTTTTAGTATTTCAGACAATCTTAAAAACTCTTGAGGAATGTCAAAGAAGCATGGTCGTGACCCATGGTTACTGGTTGACCCAACAGGGTTATGTCTATAATTATCAGTGGCTACATAATATTTACATGTTCACAACTTAACCTTAGTGTGATGAAATCTGATTATTATTAATAATATAAGTACGACCATACGGAAGGGTTATCATTCCCTAATACCACATACAACCACAATTACAACCACTAATACTATGTAAGGTACTACAATATGGTGCAAATAAATGGGAAAGGATGAAATTATTATGATCATTATGTAAAATTTTGAAGGAGAATACAAAATTGATAAACAGAAAAGCTTTCATTGTCTATATTAACTGTATTTGAATCGAAATTAGTTCCATCACGCAATCATTAATGTCTACAAGAAAATGACTTCTCTGGTCAATTGTTTGCTCACATATGATCAGTTCTTTCTACTCAGTCAGCAGCTTTCAATTGAGATACAACTGTAAAGAACTCTGTGATAACTTCTAGAGGCATACCCTTTGTTTCTGGGACCTTCAGGTAGACAAACACCAAAGAGATGGCACAAACAACAGCATACAGAGCGAAGATGCCCCCCAAGCCGATAGAAGTAAGCATCACGGGCAAGCTGTAGGTGACAATAATATCGCATATCCAGAAAACTAGGGCACAGATTGCAATACAAACACCACGGACTCGAGTTGGGAAGATCTCAGAACATAATATGTTCGGTATGGGTCCATAACCCATGACGAATGTGCAGAAGTATACAATAACACAAATGGTTGAGATAACAGCATGAATCACGTTGCCCATGCTAACAAAGCAGCTAATTACTAGGATGACCAATGATGCTATCAACACGGGAATTGTAGCAAGCAGCAGTGACCTGAAAAATAAAAACCCAGATATTACAAATTTACAGTCAATATAGACAAAATGGGAGCATATACTAATGCTATCTAGATTAATACATACAAAGGCACATAAAGCCTGAACTGATTTATGTTACTTATCGTTGATCATATAAAAAGCATCTTAAAGTGAAAATCAAGTGCCAAATTAGTACTCCCTTGTGGGTAGGGCAATTTAGGGCCCAAAAGGAAAATAATTTTTAAAAAAGACTAGGGCAGATCATGGGTAAAGTAAAACGTTATCTTTGATCTGGGATATCCATATTAGGTAAATATTAAACGTAAAGCTGGGACGGAGGTAGTATAATAGTAATAGGATAGATAAGTGAGGTTAGTCACAGGATGTATGATTTAGGTGACAAAAAGTTGCATACCTTCTACCAGAGATATCCATAAGCCTCATAGCAACGGCAATACAAGGAAGCATCAAGAAGGTTGTCAGTGCACTGATAAGGAATGAGGCAGATGTAGAGCTGATCCCTAGATCAGATAGAAGAACTCCCACTCCTGCCTCCTCAAGAATTTGTGGGGTGTAATATAGTACACCATTTATACCAGCGAACTGCACAATCAAAGAACAGTAAGAAAACTCTGTATAAATGCATGATTATTCAAAGTAGACAGGATCTGGAGTGACTAATAGCACAAAAGCGAATGCTCCATTTGAGTTGCAGAAAAATGACTGACAAAATAAATAAGTTTTTAATTTTTATCAAATGCAGCTTTTTATGTAGCTATTCACATACAGTGAAAACAAATCATCTGCTATCAACAGCATAATTAGTGCATTGTCTCCATAAAACTCTTTCCATAACCGCCGATGAAAGCAATGCTAAGAGATATAGTTGTCTATAATTTTCTAGAGTTGCTTCTTATATGTATACAAAATCCAAGATCAACAAAGCCAATAGTTACAATTATTTCCCAATTTGACGGACACTGTTGAAAAGGTTCGCATTTAATTTTATTTATAATAATAAATACTCTTTTAATCTACCCTGAGTGTTACTCAGATTACTCACCACAATTACTACTAATTATATTGAAGATTTCCAATCTGAACATATTTAGTTTATTATTCCCACAAAAGATAAAACACTATTATACAATATAATTATAATAGGCTACAATATAATAGCTCATCAAATTGTTCATGGTTCTTATTTATTGTGAAGTAGCAAAAGATTGTTTCTTGTTATATCAGGTCATCAGAAACAGCTTCTTCTTAATCATAGGGGTAATCTGAATACCCTGCTAAGGCGGGAGAATCCATCACGTACTTTTTTAAAAATGTAAAATAAAAAGATGGTTGATCAATGAATATAAGTTCAATGGAACCAATATATCTGTATCAGAGGGGTAAGGCAGCATACATTTTTGAACCCCCTAACCCCGTTCTGTCAGATTCCTGTAGCAGTCTTGGGGTGATGTCTGTATTGTTATCTATTTTAATGGTTGAGGGGTAGGGCACTAACCACTAACCACTGACTAGTGAAACTATATTAAAGGGACCAAATATGAAAACCTTTTCAAGCAGCCAATATAGAAACTGTGATGTTCATAGTCAGATAGTGTATAGGATTTATTACCTGCTGTAGCATTTGAATACCAATTCCAACAACTAATGCCCTCTTGACTCCTGGTTCAAGTAGAGCCTTCCAGCTAGGTCCTTGAGAAGAAATTTCAGTTGGATGGACCATTGCAGGACCTACAGGAAATTGATCCAAAAGCTCCTTGGAATTCAGTGCAGGATTATTTACAAGCCCTGATGCCTGGACACAGTCTTCCTCTCCCTCGAAAATACCACCAGGAAGTGAAAGAAGAGACCCACGCATAGAAGCAATCCCTCCATCTTGATGCAGATAAACCCTTTTAAACTCTTTTTCTTTCTGTCCATCTTCGCCTTCTCTACCCTCTAATGTCCATGCCAACTGCCAACCCCCTCCAATATCTGTAGATGATACATCTTCTCCTGCACCTTGCCAGATGTTTCCACCCAAGTCAATAACAGTACCATGAGAGACTGGAGGAATACCGTCATCCTCCTTATAAATGCTTGTTTGGTGTGTAATCAATGGAGCATGCAAATCATCAAAATCCTCCCCTTCTGCTGGCTCAGCTGTTGGTTCGTAATCATCTTCCCCATCTTGGTTTTCTTCGTCCCACTGATCTCTGTGAGCATCAACATCTGCAGTGCTAACCATGCTTCCAAAATTATGGATACTTCTCATACTTCCTTGTTCAGGGAACTTTTCGTGGAAACTTCCAAAGAGAGTCACAAGAGGGTCAACAAAACTTTGGTTCACCATGCTTCCATGACGGGACCTAAGGCCAAGAGTACTCTGTCCAGTGGCAGGTTTTGCAATCCAAGAAACGCCTTCTGTTGCTCCATATAACTTTTTCTTGTCTTTCTTGGTAGCTATTTCTGTTTCCTCTGATGGTTCTAAAGTGTACTCTTCTACAGAAGTTTCACACCCAACACCAAGGCCTTCAACGAGCAAAGCCAATTCACCTGTGAAAACGACCAATTGCATTAAAAACAGTTTCACCAGCAACAGCTGCTTAATCAAGTCATACATTTAAGCTATCGGCATCAAGTTTACCCCAATGCCTTTTAAGAGCTTTCTTCCTTATCATTATAATAACAGAAACCATATCTTAATCAAAAGGGTAACAACTTTCTGCTACCCTACAATGAATAGTATTTTCAGGCATTTTAATGAGCCATGTTGATTAGTCCATCGTTATCCAAAACCAATGAAGAGCAAATACTGGACTCCATTGGAAATGGACATAATATATGAACCCTCTTATTAAATAAAAAAAATTCCATGTACTACAGCTGCATCCAGAGCAAATCAACTCAACTTATAAGGTCACTGTAATTTTGGGTGAAGAAAATTATTATTGAGAAGCATTTTAAAGACGATCATATCCATCATTGAGACATTTACCAAAGACAATGCCTCCAAAGAGAATCCCACTGAAAGCATGACATAGTAAGATATATGTGACGAAAATTGGAAAAAGTATAATCCTATAGGAAAGTAAACTCTAATTATAGCAGTAGAATTAGTGAACATACGCTCTTTGGAAAGTATTAATGCTAGATACGTTATGTACAAACAATTCCTATCCTGTTAACAGACTCAAATGCTCTCAAAACTCCAAGACATTTATTACTCAGGGGATCAACATTAAAAACCAGCATATTAAATACAAGTTACTTATATAGACGGTCAACGAATCATCATTAGAACAGGTGATTTTGATGGTTGGAAACCTAAATTGTAAGTAAATCCTCCCATAAAACTCACTTATTAATTAAATTGATTAAAAGTCCTAGGATAAGTCCATTTATTAAATGCCAGATTCTTGCTGTGTTCTGTTTCTATCAACTACTATCAGAAATCTTAATCATGTTAGCGAGAAAATTTAAGCAGGATAGTATCGAAAATCTAAGTGCATGCCCAAGGAAGTAACAGACACTATGAGAATAAACAGTGACCATCCTGGTGGGATATCAACCCAATTGCATAATCAAGGGGCATGGCATTTTAAAGTTTAGTCTACCATGTCTATGTAAATGGAAAAGATGGCATATTAGAACAATTGCAGAAGATATAGGACAATATATACAGCAGTAGAGCAACTCATAGTATAATATATAACACTCAAGACAGAGGCTGCATGGATCATATTGCTAACAAACGACCAGAAGGTCAACTATTCATCTAGGACTACCTCACTTGTTCTGCATCGCCAACAACTCTAATCTAAAAAAATAAACATACTATTACTCGCTAGGGGAATCCTGCATATCGAACCTAAAACTCTAATATACATATCAAACCCAATAATTAAATGTTTGAATTTATTTATTCACGACTCAATAAACCTATAACCTATGAAGATCACGGCACAGAAAGTATGAAGTCAGGTTTTGTAGATCCCTATAGACAAACAGAAACTAACATGTAACATGTTACTATTAAGGAATTCTTAAAGCTCTCGTTACTGTGTGAAGTGGCATCGTGGGAGGTGGAAGCTGAGTGAAGCTGAGGTAGATGCTCTTAATTATGTACTGCGGGTGGGGTCAAGTTCGGGGTATTTGCAAGAGGTTCTTGTTTCGAAAAGTTAAGATTAAAGTTCATGGCTTTAGTCCTAAATTTCTGTTTTGAATGAAGTTTGTAAGCTCAGGAGAGTCTTTTAACGCTTTATCAGAGTCTATGTGATGAGGGAGGGGAATAATATAGCTCATCTTGTTGTTATGTGGGACATCCCCTCAGAAAGGCGTGTAACAACTTCAGAAAATAATATAAAGCTATCCCATTTTCTCTAACAAAAATCAATGAAAAATTACATAAAAACTAAGGTGAAATCCTAAAGTATGATGTATTAACATGCATTGTCATGGATTTTCTTTTCAAAATATGATGATTGGTGAACATAGATGCTATCAAACACTAATTTAGCTGCCATTTCTCCAAAGGAAAATCAATAAACCTAACCAGAAACATAGCAAATATCTAGATACTCAATACACAGGAAAGAGTACTCAAAAGACCAGGAACTAAGCAAATTCATGCACACCGAGATGAAACCACACTAGGTTACAAAGTAAGGGTCAATTCAAGATAAATCTCTGTGGATGAATTGAAGTATTATTTGAGTCTGCAAGAAACGCGCATTCATCAATTTATATCTTCACATTTAATACTAAGCAAACATCAGGTAACAGTTTTATTTCCAAAATCATATTCAAACTTTGAGCTAAGACTTTACGAAAGCATAATACATCAATACCACAAAATCAGCACTTAGTATGCATATCTGACTGTTGGATTCATATAAAGCCTCACATTTGAAAAATAAGTATCACGCAGGTCTTCTTGAATGGTATAGCTAGATTCTTTAGACACTACTTGAATCCAAAAACAAGGACAATATTATGTTAAGATATAAACATATAAACAAAAAATTAAGTAAGAGATTCACCTGAGACATCTTTTTTGCCACGCAATCTCATTAGAACCATCTTCGCTTCAGACATCCTTCCCTTGCTGACAAGCCACCTTGGTGATTCAGGCAAGTAGAAGAATGCAAACAGAAGATAAAAAACCGAAGGGATCCCAAGAAAACTAAGCATTATTCTCCAGCTAGGTGATGCCATGAGTGACATCCCGAAGATTAAGCAATATGATAAGAACATACCACCAGAGCCAGTAAACTGAGGAAGTGTGTTTAAAGATCCTCTAATCTCTGGCGGTGCAGTCTCGGAAATATAGACAGGAACTTGGGTCACGGCCAACCCTATTCCAAAACCATCCAACAACCTTGCTAAAAGCAAAATATAGACATTAGGTGACCACAACATCACCAAACTTCCCACAAAGTAAAATAATGCAGACAGTATGAGCAAAGGACGCCGACCAATACTATCTGATATGGCCCCTGAGCATGTTGTAATAACAGTGGCTCCAATGAGAGACATTGCCACGACAAGTCCCTCCATGGAAGTCGATAGTTCAAGTTCTTTCTTGATGTAAAGAATAGCCCCTATATTAATATCACGTAAGAAAATCATGTTTCACAAAATTCAAAAGACTAGATAGATCAAATAAAATAAATAAAAATGCTTCTTTTTTTTTTTTGAAATAAAATAAATAACAATGCTTAAGAAAACTAATAATGAACAGATAATTCAACCAAAACATACTTTAAAATGTAGACAATAAAAAAATGAATCTTTAACTGCAAACTACAGCAAAAGGACAAGCTATGTTACCAGCAATCATCGCGTTATCCCACCCCTGTAGGAAATTACCAATGGTAGCAGCCAGAGCAACAAGTACTGCACCCTTCATTTTGTAAGAGCTCACAATTGTGTCAACTTTAATTTGATGTCAACCTATCAAACATGGTGAACCATTAATCTCGAAACAAATAAATTAAAAAATAACAGAGATCTTTTAAAAATTACCAATCACACTCAATTCCTCCAAAACTAAAAGAAAAACAAATTAAAATGAACATATTAAATATTAATAAAATTTACTCTATTTACAAAACCACATATATATAAAATAAAAAAGAAACAGGAATCGACCATCAACATAAAATATAAAAACAACAATTAAATATTGATAAAATTTTCTCTATTTACAGAACCACCCAGATAATTATACATCTCAATATAATAAATTTTGAACTAAAATATTCTTAATGAGAAAAAATAAGAAATGGGAAATTACAATCAACATACAATAAAACAAAATAAAAATACAGCTACATAAGAATAACACCATTTTTCTTTCATCAAAACATTGCTCAATCTACAGAACCACCCAGGTAAGAATACAGTTCAACCATATATACTAGCACTATTTTTCTCAAAAAATAAAATAAATTAAATTAAAATAAATATAAAAAATATAAAAAAAATAAAAAAAAACTTTCATGAAATTTTTAACGGGAATTGACAATCAACATATAAAGGGAAAAAAATTAAAATACAATATTAAAAATAATAAAATATACTCTGCAATAGTGTATACAGAACTGCCTAGATATTATACATTTCAACGGAACAAATTTTTAAAAACTTTCAAATAATTATTGAAGGGAAAAAAAAATGGGAATTGACAATCAACATAAAAATAAACAATATTAAATCATTTATTTACAAAACCATCCAGATAAATATACATTTCAACAGAATAAATTTTAAAAAAATCTTTCAAACAATTTTAATGGAAAAAAAGAAGGGGGGGGGGAATTGGGAATTGACCATCAACATCAACAGATTCTGATTTTTTTTTTTTTTTTTATTATAAAAAAAATTCAAACTTTTTTTTAGTGAAAGAATAAAGCAGCAAAACTAAGATTCAAACTCTACTGAAAAAAGCTTAATTTGAGAGGTTTACCTATTTGATAACCCAGAAAATAAATTAATTTTTTTGTGGGAAATGCAGTATAATGAGGGTGATTATTTATACAACTAAACACACATGAAACACCCCAGTAGGAGAGAGAAAGAGGCAACCGTTATGAAATCATCTCCATTAAAAATGTTACAAATTTGCACAGCAATAATATAAACAATAATCAGCCCAGAAATGGTAAGAAATCAAAATGGAAAATAAGTTGCAATTATTGTTGTGATTTTAATTAAACATGTTCAAATTGATTAATTTGAAAAAATAAGAGGTTAATTCATGTGATTGGTTGATTTAATTACAAAAAATTAAATGCATACATACCTTGATTAATTGAGATGCTAGCTCCCCCAGTTACATGAACTGGGGTGAGCCCAGATAAATTAACCCAACAATTGGATCAATTAACAATATAAATCAATAAATGAATAAAAACCCAGAAAAATTGAAGAAAATTTTGAGATTTTAGAAATAGAAATGTTAAGGATTAAATAGATGAAATTAGAGCAAGAGTTTAACTAGTCGTCTATTGGGAAGACGTAATCGTGGGAACTTGTAATATCCAAGTTTAAATTAAGCAATTTATTTATTTATTTAAATTTTTGTAATTATTTTACTGGGAAATCTTTCTAGTTGTTGAAAAAAATGTAGATGAGGAGAGAGAAAATAAAACAAACTGAAGAACGGATGATTGATTTGTTTAGCCAATATTGCAATTTTTATGACTGATAATGATTGATCATTGAAGCTTATATTATGTCATTGTCAAATTAAAGTAGGCAATGTTTACTTCTTGAGATTTCTTATTTGATCATCTATGCATTAGATTAGTATTGTTTCTACTATTGGACTATTGGAGTGATAAAATTGGGAAATCGATTAAATCTTTTGATATGGATGATAGAGTTCGTGATTTATAGTCATACGACACTCGTAGTGACATCAAATACAATCATACGAGTAATAGTTGTTTTTATTGAAATCGGCTAGTTAAATAACCGACAAAACACTAAGAATGATACAATTATCTAGGGTGAATCAACTATCCATTAAAGCAAACTCGCATTAATAACGTATAATTCACCACGTGAAGGTTAATTATTAAAAAGCTGATTTATGAAAATCTTATTGATATTGAGCTAGGGATTGGTAGGTAATACCTACCACTTTTTTTTTTTTCTTTTTTTAATCCGATTCTCTCGTAAATGAAATTATGAATTACTTATTTGAAAATATTAAAACATACAATAATTATTTTTACAAACTTATTTTTGTTGGACTCTTACAAGGAAAAGAGTAGAGCCTAATAGTATAATTATACATTATACATATTACTCCTTATGTCATAATTAAAAAAAAAATCATCTAAAAAAGGAACACAAAGATTATGTTTGTTTTATTTTATATAAAAAAAATATATTTGTTGAAAAAGTAGATATTTGTTTTCGTATAAACTATATACTAGATTAAGACCCCTAAATTTTATAATGAATTTTAATGTTAATTCAACATCAATCTGCCAAAAAATAATACTCGTGTATTTAAATAAATTTATAAAACTTGTACCCATACCAAAGATGTTAAGAAATTTATGGACTATGAGGTTTTATACTACACACTCCTTATACTAAACGAAAGTTTTAGATTAGTACCCGTTGTACGATATACTCAAATATAGTTATACTCTTCATATTGTTGATAGACACCGGCACAACGTTTGGTGAACATTTATTTGATTTTATTTTACTTTTTGATAATCAACTTTTTTTAATAGCTACCGAGTAGCAAGTTTTTTTAAATAAAAAAAAATTAAGATTAGTATTGTTGGAGAAATTATATATTTTTATTGATTAGTTAGGATTATCTATTGTATTATTAATTTTTTAGTTGAAATAAAAAAATGGTTGGAAATTTTTGCACAAATTTTTGACACCGAGTAGAAGATAAATTATATATGTACATTTATATTTATTACTAAAATTATTATCATTTTAATTGAAATAAACTTTATTTCCAAATAAAAGAATTATATTCCGTAGTATATAATAATCTTGGATAATAATCTAATATCGTACCTTGCGATATGAAAAGAAAATATTATAGTACCGTGATGAAGATTATTTGATATTATAATGAAAAAAAAAAGGAATCATAGGCGGGAAAATTTTTAATCAAGAGATGACATGTGTCATTTTTATTCGTCTTTAGTATATAGCTACAGATAAATAATTAAAGCTAGATTCAATTCACAACCTCCTTTAATTTATTAACTAATTCTAAAACAAAACATTGTTGACATCATCAACTCCCTCCCTAACCTATGTGTCGGTTCCTCATTAAAAAAAATTACGCCAATTTGATGTATGATGTCATCAATGATTTTTTTTATTTTTTATTTTTAAAAAATCTACACTTTATTATATGTATAACTTGGATAATATCAATATAATTTGGTTTGTTTTCTTTTAGGTTTATTGTTTTTATTTGATTCGGTTTTTTATATATTATTTTTTATTTTACTTTAAGAAATTAGTCCACATAGCAACAAGCTCAGATCATTCACCGTGATAAACCACCGATGGTGGAGAAATGGTCACTGAACTTTGATTGGAATTGATCGAAATGGATAATGTCAATATAATTTGTTAGTTGAATACGTTCAACTCATGGTTGATGCCAGTCATTATTTAACTCCACCTTTTTTTCATATTTCAATAAATATGCATTTTAAATCATTTTCTTTTGACTATTTTAATTATTAATTGTAATTTGTAGATAATGTGGTTCATATAATTTCTTAACTGTAAATTATTTTAATATCTAATTTTGATCTTTATATACAATGTAATGCAACAGAACATAAATTAAAAGAAAAATTAATTTTAACTGTGCATCGCAGGGGATAACCTAGTTAATACTAAAGTAGCAACTGCTGATGTCATCTTTTCCCAAAGTTGTATACGTGGCGCTACCTCATGAAAAATTTTCCCGCTCAAATGTTAAGCCCATCTATCTGTATACCTAAACTGTAACACCCCCAAATCTCCCTTTACGGAAATACCAGTATAATACGTATAATTATACCGTAGAGATAGAGTTAGGCGTATTATCGTCGCGTGATTACACAAGGCTACTCAAACTACTAACCAAAACCAATACTTCGCAGCGGAAACTCAAACTTTTTTTTTATTAATAATAACTATAAATAGAAATCATTGTCGTGAGTACTCATAATAAAAACAAAGACCAACATTCCTAATTCTTTGAAGAACATCCCGGGACTCCCATATGCTCAATTATTGACTCCACTTGAAAATAGTCAACACTGCTTACCATTTATGAAAACAGAGCGAACCAAAATAAATAGGAAATACGGATTAGAAAAATATGCTAAGTACGATAAGTGCAGGATAAGTAAACTCAATTTATTTGCAAACATGCTTTTTAAACCAATTCCAATAATTAATCCAATAATTCCAAACTCATTATTTCAAAACCAATTCCAATAATCCAATATTTCAAATACTTAATTAATATAACCAATTCCTCTTTTTAAATCCAATTCCTCACCCAAGTGTGCACACCCCCCAAGCTAGTCTCCTTATATTGCAAGGCTATTCTTGAGGAAAGACTCGGTCATACAAAGTCCAAACTCTTATCAACCAAATCCGCATAGTGGGATTACTATCAACATGCTTGTAAAGCTTTAATAATAATTCAATAATTCCAATCTTTATAATAACAATTCAACTTCTTTTTATTTAATTCCACATGCTTTCAAAATCAAATCTTTTTAAACATGATAACTAATTTAATCATTCAAAACATGATATAAAAATCAATCCTCAATTTATTTATCAAATCAATTCTTTAAACATGCTTTTATTTCATAAATCATAATTCAATTCAATTTAATTCAATCACCATAAAAATTATACAAAACATGCTTATTCAATCCAATCAATTTCAAAGGTATCTAGCCACCTAAACGTACCTTTGATCCTTGTTAGCAACGCAAAAAGGGACTTCAAGAACTTTGATCAAACACACCCTACAAATAAATATAACCTTAATTAATATGAGGCTAACAAATAATCACAACAATTAAAATAAAACCCCCAACTATATGTACATGAACCTTATAAATTATTTTTCATAAACTTGAATAAAAAAATTTGATTTTATTTAATTAACACTACTCATAATAATTTTT
This sequence comes from Chenopodium quinoa, assembly GCF_001683475.1. NCBI lineage: Eukaryota > Viridiplantae > Streptophyta > Magnoliopsida > Caryophyllales > Amaranthaceae > Chenopodium > Chenopodium quinoa. The sequence goes on along the minus strand of NW_018745323.1, from coordinate 203,646 downwards.
ATAAATCCCCAATAATAATAATAATTAATTAAATAAAGGAAGAGAAGAATAAGAGTAGAAAACCAAGGAAAAGAGGAAGTAGAAGTGGCGGAAAAGGAGGGCAGTAGCACGCCAACAGGTGGCTGTTGTCGGTGGTCGGCGTCGGAGGTGGTGGGTGACGGTGGTGGGTGACGGTGGAGGGTGGTGACCAATGGTGGTTGGCGCAAGAAAAGGTGAGAAAAAAAGAAGAGAATTATAGAGCTTTGGTGTGAGTGTTTAGCCATGAATCAAGGGTATTTATAGCTAGCTCATGCAAGAATTATGGTAGGAGAATGTAGGAAGAATTATGGTAAAAAGAATTAAGGAAATTACTTGGAGAAGAGAGCTAAAGAATTATGGAAAGTTTAATGTTAAGGTGACTAAGAAATAATTAATTTATGGAAAGTATGTTGTCATGAAAAATAATATGGCAAATAGCTTTGCTTGGGGAATAATCAAGGATGAAATAAGGTAGGGAAATAAGATGATCAAATATTTAGGAGATGGGAATTAAGAATTAAGGAAAAATAATAGATTTAAGGGAGATAATTAAAAATACAAATTACCAAAATAAATCACCCCAAAATCCAACCAAGGTGGTCGAAAATTTTGAGCTTCCATAGCTCAAATTTTCGGACCCCTTATATAGAATTTAGGAAATTATTTTATTAGATTCAAGAGATTAAAAATGATTGTGTAAATAATATATTTTGTATAAAATAATTAATTAGAAAAATACCAAATATTCACCAATTGAATTAACTAAGAAAAATCAGATTTTCTTCACTAAGAAAATTCGAAAATTCCTAGCTAACTAATTAGGAAATTCAGCCCTAATTAAATAAATAAGAAAATATAATTTGTTTAATTAAAATAGCCGATATATATATATATATATATATATATATATATATATATATATATATAATCCGGTTTCTAAATAAAATAAGTGGATAATAAATCTTATCCAAAATCCAAAAATAATAATTAAGTTTTAAAATACTTTTGGCGCCAAAATTCAAATAGTAAAATAAATTACTAAAATACCCTTTTTAGAAAATAATAATTAATTAGAAAATACGTTTCAAAAATACGGGGTATTACATAAACTATATTCGAGTTTTTTTTTTGAGGGAATTTTCACTCCGAAACTTTTTATTTTCGTTTAGATTTTTGCATAATTATAAATGTGTCTAGAAACTTTACATTTTAATTATTTATTATTGTGATGGACTTTTAGATCACATCTTTCATGAGACTTCTATATTTAATTTCAATTACCATCATTAAAAACCGAGCATGACTCGTAATCTAGTTTGAAATCTATTACATACTACTAAAAGTGAAACAAAGATGACACTTGCTAATGTTGTATTAAAAATTTTCCCTCCAAAATTACCTTCTTAAAAAAAAAAACTATTGTTACTTAAGGAAAAAAAAATTGTATCTAAATTATGCCATTTGTGTTATATAATATATAGATCATTCCTAAAATATTATGTTGTCCATTATAACTATCACATGTAATTAAATATTTAATCTTGCATGTTTTATTTTTATTATACTCCAAAATTTTTAATACTCGAGTCATTATATTTATACAATTTTTATAATATTATGGTCAAAAATATTTAACAACTGTGCATTGTACGAGTTTTAACCTATTAAGTTATAAAAGCAGGAAAGGGGAGAAAATATCTATTTTATATGGAAAGTGACATTATTTGTTGACATTATTAAGAAAAAAAATCAACAAATCTCCAAAAGATTGATTTCTTTCTACATATACCTTTAATATTCCTTTCCTTTCCTTTTCTACAAACTTCTTCAAAAACATTTTTTTTTTTATTTTTTTTTATTAGTCTTAGAAATCATCTTATAAATTGCCTTAAAAAAACATTTTATAAAAAGAGGAAAAAATTATGAAGATGCTTAGCCACTTAAGTATATATACCTCCATCCTTTTGTAATTTACATATTTTGACATTTAATATTATTCACAACCTTAAATTTGACTAACTTTTGTGATTTTTAATTATAATACGGAGAATAAATATATTACAATAATGTGAAATCTTATTTGAATCGTTTCAGTGTATATTTTCATAATATCAACTTTTTAAACTTTTACTTTTTAATTAAAGACAATATTAATTGTTGAATTTATGTGTTGTCAAATAAGATAAAACAAATGTGCCAAGTATCTATTATACACGAGCATATGTATGACATGTGCCATATGACATTTTGGTAATTTCATTGAATTTTTAATGGCATTTTAGTAAATCCATTGACGGGGTTTTCAAGAAGAAACTTATTTTTATTGAAATAAAACTATTATTTTTGTTGAATTTAAATTACTTTTACTGGAATTCAATTATTACTTTTAAACTTTTATTATTTTTTTAAATAACGTTTAAAAGGAATAACAAAAATAATAAAGTTCAAAAGGAATAATAACATCTTCACTTATTCACTACTATTTTTTATTTTTATTTTCTATTTTTTTTTATGTTGTTTCATATCACTGATTACACCTTATTTTAAAGAAATTTACATGTTTTTTTTTACTAAACTTCACCTATTTTGTAGAGCTAACCTATATTAATTAAAAAATTTAAGCTATTTTTACTAAATATATATATTTTTTTTTTTGCAAGATGAAGAGAAACAAGGTCTTATTCTCTATTACTTGAATTAATTTTATTTATAATTAAGCAATATTTGAGATTTTATTTATATATTATAGTACAAACTACTCTTCATTATTTTTTCATACTTAATTTACATATAGTTTTAATAATGTACTTTTTTGTGTTGAGAGAGATACAAGGGGTAAAAATGCAAAATGAATTTGATCCGAAATCTAGATACCAGGCCACCCCAAAATTTTGAAAAGCGACTTAGCTTGCAATTTAGCTTACAATTTATGTATTCTAATTTGTAACACAATTCTTTATCCGACCAAAGTAATTTAATTTGGACTAGAGATCAGATCAAAACCCATTGAAATTTATAAAGATCGGTGATTGAAGAAGACTAGATCGAAAAACAAAAGCAAAACTCCAATTTTAAATTGTTCTTCCTTCACGAATTTGGAATGAAGTTTGTTTATTGCCTATTTTGAATATACAAATATTAAATACTTTTAAAACATATTTTTATCATTTCAAAAGTCGATGTAAGTATGTATGTGATTGTATCTCAATCCAACTCACTTATAAGGTGGTCTTATATTGGAAAAACGGTCTTCTTTAAAGAATTAAATGATATTACATATATCGTAAGATTATTGTACACCGAGGGTATGTAGCTAGGAGTTTCTGCTCATATTTTGACAATTCCACTTTAAGTACGTTGCTAAAATGCTGAGATTTACAAAGTTGTTTACCTCATCACGAGAAGCACTAATATTTAGTCTCCTCCCTCTTTCTCTTCAATTCTCTTCTTTACCTTTCATTTCATTCTATCCAAACAAGTAAAGTGAATTTTTTTTTTTCTCTCTCTTTGTTCTAGTTCAAATTGATTCCATCAATATTTTGCAAGTGGATATATATTTGCTTGGTAATATGTTTTCAAGTACTTGTAGTACTAACGATTTTTTAACAATTTTTTAACGACTTTTCATATATGATGTAACATCTAGTTGGCAAGAAATTTCTGGCAGAAGTGCATATCAACTTCTTGCTTTGTGAGTTACATATAAATTTGAAATAAATAAATAAAAATTCAATCTTTCACAAAAAGATAAGCATTGCCTTCCAAATTCCCAACTTTAAAAATTGACATCTAATTAAGTTGAATTCGATTTCCTTGATTTGTGACAGAAATGAATCTTAGATATTCATATTGGTAAAAAAAAAAAAAGATAATCAAATTTGTAGGAACTAATTAATCGTTATTACATGTCTCATTTTATTATCTTCTTTAATTTGCTCTAAATGTACGTAATAATGTTCTTTAATAGCGGGGCACATTCCACCCATGTCTCTCTAGCTTATTAAACCCGACTATAATTCTATTTGACAAAAAACTAAAAAAAAAAAAATATTAAACTTTTAAGGATTTGTCTTATTAATAAGACTATAACAATAGTTTTGACTTTTCAGGTAAGATATAGGTGGGTGTATTACCAGTGCACATTCACCACAGAACTTTCCATTAGGTTGGGCACAATATTTTGAGAGAAATTGTAGCAATATTTTTGTTGATTAGAGGTGATTAAATTAACATAAAAATATTTTAGGGTAAGCACATGATGATGATTTAATTAAGACTGTTACACATTATTATATACAAGTACCATATATTAACTTCTTGGATGTGTTTAGTCATTAAGTATGATGTTAGATAATTTTAATAATTATATGTATAAGAATGAGGTATTTGAAATATATATATATATATATTGAGACGAATCCAATAATTAAGCTCCCACTTAGTGATATACTTCATATTTTCAATTCCTATAGATTAGTGTATGGATAAAGACTCAATTAAGACATATCAAATTTGACCAAACCAAGCCATACCATTAAGAACTAGACTTGATCAAAGAATATTTATATAATTTTCGTAAGTAAACATCTTATTTCAGGTGAAAAGAACGCCAAATTCTGAATTAATATTTGTAAACTTTATTTAAATCGACATGCATGCTAACTAAATTGCTGAAAAAAAAAAAAAAAAAAAACAAAAAACTGATTACCCTAACAATACCAAAACCAGATTAGCTAGTTTAGAATTTTAGATATGCTTCATTCAAATAGCAATTACATTAAAATATACCTCATATAAATAATAGAAATAGCACTATTAAACATTAAATAAATGATTTTTTGGAAAGTAGTTGTCAACACGACCCCTCGTAGTTTTATTAGTTGTATGTTCATGCACAAGTGCAACGATACATATATGCAACCTTATTATTATTAATTCTATTATTAATTCATATATTGCAATGTAACATGTTTGTCATTTGTGTCAAAAACATGTATGTCATTAATTATAAGAAAATTGACTAAAATTTGTACGTCTTATAATAATTTAATAGTAAGGTCCACGTAGTTGATTAATAGATATATATCGTGCAACTAATAATAATAATGCCTAGTAGGAGCCTCGTAAGCTATGAGTCAAGCAATTGCATAGATTTGCCTACGTGATCAATACATTCCTTTACATGCTTCTCAATTGCCCACGTACAACTAATAACGTCAACTTTGACATTGTCCTTGAAAAGCCTTTTCAACTGGAGAAAGCGATGGACGACGAACTTATATAATGGTGAGTAAAGATATATATAGCCCTAGATTTTACGATAGCTGTTAAATGGGGGCCTTCATTTATTTCATATTTAAAATAAATTTGAAGTATAAGGTATTTACTAAAAACCAATACATATTTAATATTTTAATCAATTTTAGACTCAATAATCTTTATCATTTACGGCGGAATACCAATTAGCATGTTTTCCTTGTTATTATATTAAACAATAGAATTAAATTTGAATTATTTTGAGCTCTTTAAAATTTGGGGTTTAAATTATTTTGAGCTCTTTAAAATTGAGGGGCATGATCTCTTACTTTTCAAACCCTCGACAATGTATGTCTTCCCCAATCTCATAAAACTGAATTTTACTATTTTCGTATTCTTTTTCTCTACTTTTAGATATATCTAAGGGTTTGTTCACTTACTTCACTTGAATTCTACTAATTAAACTAAACTTAATTATTTGATCTAATCAACCTTAATTTTGATCCTTTATAATTGTTACAACTCATTGAACCTGATCAAGTTCAATTAAACCTAACTAGTCCTACATGTACGCGGTGTACATATATGTGGTAATTTAAAAAAGGAAAAATTTATAAATGATCCCACCTATTGCAAGTCTTCTTAAATTAGTCCCATCTTTCAAAAATCTGGAAATAATCCCATCTTTTAGGGGTATCTTCTCAGAATGGTCAAAGAGACCTACAACATAATGAACCGGTAATTTTTTTTAACACTAAATTATAAAAAAATAACAATGAACTTAAATTAATTTTTTTTTTTAAAAAAAAAAAAAAAAACCAAAACAAAAACCACCCCACCACTAGCCAGCCACCCCCTCCCCTGCCAGTAGCTCCCCCATCTAACCCGCTACCTGGAACCGCCTACCCTCGACAACAAGCTACACCATCGGACGACCCCCTCCCTTTTCTCGTACCCCCGCCGCAAAACCACCCCCTCGACAGCCTCCTCCTTCTTTCCTGGCCCCCACCTGAAACAACCCCACACTTCGAAACGACGAGGGGGAAAGGGAGGGGTGGCTGTTTTGGTGGTTTAAGGGAGGGTGGTCGGTTTTGGGTTGGGTTGCTAGTTGGGGGTGCAGTGGTTGTTTCGTGATGGTTTAAGGGTGGTCGGGGTTGAAAGGCTAGGGAGGGGTCGGGCTTGCCAGCGGAAGGGGTGGCCTGAGCGCCGGCCGGGGGTTGGAAAACGTTTGCTGTTGTCGGCGCCGGCGTTGGGGTGGAGGCTGGGTTGTGGTGGGAGAGGGTGGTTGGGTTTATTTAATTATTTTTTATTATTTTGTAAATTTTTTTAATTATTTATTAATTAAGATTTAATTTTTTAATTTCTGATTTTTTAATTAAAAAAAGTTAGACCAATTAGGACAAGGCACATGTCAAATTAACCTGCTACATACCTACAAACAAGTTAAGGACTATTTTGAGAAGATAGCACTAAAAGGTGGGATTATTCTCAGATTTTTGAAAAGTGGGACTATTTTGAGAAGAGTTGTAAAAGGTGGGATTATTGTTGTAAATTTTTCCAAAATAATTATTTACTTTAATTACTTATTCAATTTAGTCATGCATATACAATGAGAGAAAATATATGTTAAAATTTAATACAGATGAAGAAAAACATGCAATTCTTATACTCTGTAATAGATAAATTTTTATTTTGAAAGAATTTATTAGAATTGAAACACGACCTTAATTAGGAGAGCCACAATCATGCAATTATGGTTCAAACTATTTGATTAACTAGGTTAGGTCCCGTGTCATGAAATTATTTTAACGACACACCAAAAAATGACATGTGTCATTGCTGATGTGTCTTTTAGTATATAGTTATTACTAGATAATACCCGAACCATACTCGATTTTGTAAATTATTGATACTTGAAATATAGAAGTTTCTAGAGAAATACGAAGTATAACAGTATAACACAATAGTCAATTATAATAATAGATACGATTAATTATTATTTACAATAAAACTAGGTTTTCTCCTTGGGAGGGTTTTTTTTATTCCCTCTAGGGTTCTCCCTTGGGAGGGTTTTCCTAGCCTCCATTGCTAGGTTTTTTCAATTTTTTTTGAAGGTTTTCCTTCTCTATTCTCCCTTTTCTCTCCATCTCTACCATCTCTTTCCTCTTGGTCTCAGTTGTGAATCTTTGTAGGGGCTTCCACTGGTGTTAGCTCCCAAAAACCTTTTAATTATTGCTTTTTATAAATAATTCTCATCCTTGTGATGATGATTTTTCTCTGGAATTTATTTTCTTTTTATGTTTGTATGGGGTATGGCAAAAATTGAAGTTCTAGGGTTTCATAATCTCTATAAGAATCCGGGGGACCACGTGAGTATTTTCACTTAAACGACTACGCATTAGTGGATTTCAAGCCGAATTAGCGCGAACTCACATATTGTATTGCTTAAGATGAAGTTTTTTATTAAGGCGATTGTTAATCAAATCTATGATGTATTTAGTTTTAAGGTGTGTACTTGTGTTGAAATTCTTGATTTCTTAGGTATTATATGTAAGTGCCATTTAGCTATATTTTATTAATGAAATCCCTTTTTCTTGTTGTCACAAAAAAATTTATAATAATAGCATAAAAAAATTATATTAATAAATAAAAATATAGAATTTTCTAGGCAAATTAATGACAAAAAAAATAATAATAAAAAAACTCCAATGTAGTATTAGAGTAATAGATAATTTATAATATATACAATATGATAATCTAAGGTTAAAAGAAATATAAGAATATGATAATGTCAGCAATTGATTTAGGTGGGAAATTTTTTTATCACAACTTGACATGTGTAAAATTTGAAGAAGAAATGATGTAAGCGGTTGTTATCTTAGTAATATATATAGATTGACTGGGTTAGGTCCCGTGTCATGCACGGTAATTTTCTATGACTACTTTTTAAATTAACATTATATTAAAATTTTCAACTTTCATAGGTTATACTCATATCAATTGAATGTTGAACAATAACAAAAACAGCAGGAAAAAATCACACTAAGAATAATCAACATGTGTCGTTCTTGGCAAATATTATTGAAGTATCCATGGTAATTATGGAATATTGATTGATTAAAATTCTTATCATAAATTATTCAAGGAAATATCAAACGTATCGTTTGTTGATTTGATATATATGTAGCTTCCATCACATAATTAAAAAAATATATATGATCTTGTTGTAATAAACGTAGTATACATAATATATTAATATGTCTTTCTCAAAAAAAAAAAAAAAAAATAACAACTCCATATGTCACAAATTATGTAACGAATGATTTTTTTTGGGGCTTAAGTTTATAATTGTCAATATGTTTTTTTTTTTGGAAGGAAACATCAAATCTTTTATTATACTCTATAAGTAATTATTATTATTATTATTATTATTATTATTATTATCATTATTATTATTATTATTATATGTGAAAGATTTGTTTCTTAAATATAATTTTTCTTTTTTTTTTTTAAAAAAAAAAAAAAAAAAACCTTAGAACTTACTAGGAGAGGACACTTTTAGTATGATTGATTAATTATACATAATTAGATAAATATTTAGTTACATCATATCAATTATAATATATTTTTGGTAGTACAACATGTCACAAAATATGTCTAAAATAGTAAAATCTAAATACGGAATACTTTTTTTTTATTTTTATTTATAGTTGTCATTATTGTACATTAAAAGATACGGAGTATATTAAATCTTTTATTTTAAGTAATTATTATATTAATGAAAATAGCTATTATTTTAGTATAAGATTTTTTTTTATTTTAAAAATAAAAACTTAGGATACACCAGGAAAAGACACGTGTCATTGCTGGTGTGTCTTTTAGTATATAGTTATTGATTGATTGAAAATTATTAATTTTTGAGTTTTACATTAACTTTTTTTTTTTTTTTGACGAAACATACACCAACTTTTCAGTCCCTCTTCCCCTTCACTAATACGAAGTATAATAGTGATTAGCCTTAAAACTTATTTTTTTTAAAGGTGCGTTAAGTTGAAGAGAACCCATTTTAAAACTTAAGGTATGTTCTTTTTACCTTATTTTCACTTATTTCAGGTGTAATAAGTTCAGATAAATTCAGGGTGTGTTCTATTCGCCTGATTTTCACTGATCTGAACTTATCCTAACTTATCTAAACTTAGCTGAACTAACCTGAACTTACCTGAACTGATATGAATTTATTAAAACTTATTTTAGTTGTAATTTGTTCTTGGGTAACCCTTATCAAAACTTATTAAACCTGAACTGAACTTATCTGAACTTATTACACCTGAAATAAGTGAAAATAAGGTGAACAGAACGGACCCTCAGATTAGGAATAATAAATTATGAAAAGGATTACCCAAGTACAAATTACAACTAAAATAAGTTTTTATAAGGTCTAATAAGTTCAAAAAAGTTCATATTAGATAAGATAAGTTTAGATAAGTAGTGAAAATTGGGTGAATACACCTTTAGTCATCCAACCTTTCTCCTGTGGCTATAATATGTACAACTATACTCTTCAATTTCAATTAACTAGAGTATACCCGTGCTAATGCACAGGGTAATATAATAATATAGGTTTTAGGAAAAAAAAGAGAGTACAAGTGGAAGTTATGGATTATTTTTGTGTTAAGAGGTGGAAGTTATCTTTAATCTTTTTTTTTTAAAAAAAATGAATGCATAGGTTTTGAGTATTGGTGGTTTGGAGTGCTATACGTAAAAGCTGAAAAAAAAACTCAGAAATTAATACTATACTTAGTAGATTATATTATATTTTGGCTATGACAAAATGATCGTGTGGATATGTTTGGGCCCAAGTAACTTTCTCATTCATGCCCATCAATGGAGGCCCATTTCTACTTTACTGGTTCAAACAGTTTTAAGCCCACATAGGTTAAATGGAGCTTAGGGGCAAAACACAAAGAATGCCATGTGAAATATCTACTCCCCTAACTCGAAAGTTTTTGCACTATTCACTGTACCTACTTTGATCAATATTCGTGATTTATATATTTGAAAAATAATAGTCTTGTGAGTAATTGTTGAAAAATTCTCAATAAATAGGTTATTAATATTCAATTATATAATCTATACTTATTGATAATTAAAGATATTATTTGTCAAAATTTTGCATTGGCATACGTTCCAAGTCAATATGGACCACTAAATGAAGGGAGTACAAATACACAACAAGAAGTTGTTTTATCCATGTCAAAAATGGTGTCCAACACCGACACACATAGGACACTCCTAAATATTTCATAAACATTAGACAAATCGTTTTATTTTACTCGTAATATATTTCAGAGACACACCAACAAACTATTGTTTTCATTTCTTTTCTTTTTCTTTTTTAATTACTTAAAATGACAAAAATACTCTCAATTTTCAAGTTTTCATACAAATCACCCTTACATTTTTTCCCTAGTTTTATATATATATATATATATTTTGAAAATTTTCCACTTATTTATTAAATCATTACTAATTCCCTATGATGCCAAATTGTGAGAAGTGGTTGTTAAGCGGCTTAAGCCTAATCAAAAGATAACCTATAAATTAGCCCAACACCCAAGTTCCTAGTTCCAAGTATGATCAAGTAAGATGAGTAGCAGAGTTTTCCACAACTCATCTTTGGATGTTTATGAATTCCATCGATTTTTCTCTCTTCTTACTTTTGGTGACTGTGTTTATCGGTCAATTCCACCATTTTAAGAGACATACAACTACTTTTTTGGACAACCCAGAAATTCTTGCTATCCACAGTTTCCTTTTGGCTGTTAATGCTTGTTGGGTTTTCTCCGAGGTTGATTTCCCTACCATTTTTAAGTGGGGTTGTAGATGACGGCCTGATTTATGATGCATCTTATCTGTTCGACGAAATGCCTGAGAGAGAGTTTGTCTTTTTTCCTCTGTGCTAGCTGTGAAGGTTTGTTCTAGTCTTGGCTGCCTTAGTTTAGCACTTTCAGTTGCATGATTTTAGCTGAAAAACCATGGATTTTCAAATGGTATGTCACTATTTCAATTAATGCATCCATTCTTGATAAGTATGTGGACTGTTGGGCATGTTGATCAAGTCATGTGTTAGATACTTAAATTTATAATAATACAAAGAGAAATTATGGTAGATAGGTAGATAATGCCCTTGAAGTACAATCATGTGTTTAGTGTTATAACAATACTTCGATTGAATGTTTAATACGATCAATATTTACTTGAAATCATTTAGTATCGAATGTGCTCTAGATTTGTTCGTTTGGATGCTTGAGTGTGCTCTAGATTTTCACTGCTAAATGAATGAGAAGTAGATGTGAGTAGGTATCACCTTCACCATCAAAGATTTGAGAATTTTATGTAATATTCAAGATAGAATTAATTAATAGGGAATCATCCTTTATGAGAGCAAATGTGTGGCACATGGATGTAGGATTGTAAATTTGCTCTATGTTTCTAACCTAGGGGACTTTAGCTCTCCCCATTGGTCCTGAAATCTATAGAAGACTCATTTACATGCTACAATATCGTTATCTTCTATAATATATGATTCTAAAGGGATGTAGTTTTGTTACCAAGAAAAAAGCACCTTGCTTAGCTAAGGTGCATGCCTTCACCTCTCACCTTATGTCCAATCTTTAGATCACTATTACATCAATGGTTCATGCCCTTCTAGAAGTGGGAAGTCTATGATAGATAATTGTTTTAATCTGGTTATAACCTCGATCCCGGTGGATATGAATCAGTTTAGTTTATGGGGGCTCTTTCAACATGAAATATATGTCAGGAGACTATAGTTCAATAATGTATATATTGTCAAAAGTTTCTTATGTTACACAACCCATGCCATGGGTTGTGTCCCATAAACTAGTCATGGATTCATAAAATTGACTTTGCCTTTTATTTAATTTTTTTTATTGGTCCAGCCTAGTTTCTAATCACTCTATTAGTACTTGGTGGACTCAAAGAGTATCTTGATTCTTGAATATCTAGTTGTGGCTCCATTGTTTATATTCTTTTCTTCTTGGGAGGTCTAGATCACTAGATGTATCCCATGTTTGCAGATCAGTATAAAAAAGTATAGGGATGCTGTTCCAGATTCCAGAAGACAGTGAGCTTTTTCTGGGGATGAATTAGCTTTGTGAAAGGATGTATGTTGTGAGAATGGCATAGGGATCTAACTTCGTACATTAATCTTATGCGTTGAACTTTATATGAGAGGTTGAATAGTTTCTTAGGAATGGATCCATCATGGTATATTTTGCGTATTGAACCTGGCACTGTTGCCGATTTTTGGGGTGAAACTGTAAGAGCAGGAACATCAGTAGGACAACCCTGAAATAACCAATGAAAATCATATGCTGGAGACTTTGATTTGCTTCTAAAAGATTTTTTTGCAATTAAATAATTCTTCCGTTCTTTTTATAACGCTTGCCAATGCATAACTTTAACCATCAATAATTGTAATTTTCAGTAAGTAAATTTTATAAAAAGTAGATATTATGATAGTACATTAAGGAGTATTAATTAAGACGATTTTAATAAGATCCATCCTAATTGAATATATATATATATATATATATATATATATATATATATATATATATATATATATATATATATATATATATATATATATATTGTCATATAACTCACAAAAGACGAGCAAAGGAGGAGACATGAATAGTGTAAAAGTCAAATTATGTCTTTGATCCATTATCATCTCAAACCCCAGAATTTTGTTGATCCCTCTTGTAAGGAATATGCCTTGAATCAATAGCCTTGAGTAGGGAACTAGGAAGAAGTGGGGCAAGACATGTCCATGCCTTAGCCTCGACGAAGAAGTATTGAAGACTGACTAGGCACGTTTGTGCCTAGATGGAGTTCCGACGAGGCACGTCCGTGCCTAAAGGAGGCACGCTCAGCAGATTTTGGATACTTTGTTCGTGGACTTTGTTTCCTTAAATAAAGTCTATCTTTTCTAGTCTATGGGTTTTTATAAATATCCCTAGGTTATTTCCTAGCCGTATAAAAGCAATGATCATTAGTCGAGTGATTGTTCAGAAATTTGAGAGTCTTTTGTGTATTTCTCATCTGTGAGTTATGAGAGAGATAACATTAGAAATCTGAGAGACAATCAATCTGTTTTCTGTGATTGGTCTCAAATCTGTTTTAAATCTGTAATCTGTTTTCCCCAATATCAATAAAACTATTACTCTCGCCTGTCCGTGCACGTAGCCAATACATTGTTGGTAAACCATGTAAATCTGTGTCTATTTTTCTTGTTAATTTTACATTCAATATTTGTTCTTTCTTGCATCCGTTATAAAAAATTGGTATCAAGAGCTTTAGTTCGGGGCCTAGGGTTTAATTCTGGTGAGAAAGATGGCTGCTTTGAATGTGAAAATCGCCAAGTTCATGGGGAGAAATAGTTTTAGTTTGTGGCAGATCAAGATGCGGGCTTTGTTGAGGCAACAAGGGTTATGGGCTTTGTTACTGGGTCCGGATACCACTGAGATAGCCGTTTTGAAGGAGAAAGCACACTCAACAATCATGTCGTGTCTGGCCGACGATGTTATCACCGAGGTCGCGGAGGAGGAAACTACATCGGGTCTGTGGTTGAAGCTGGAAAGTCTATACATGACGAAGTCTTTAACCAATAAGTTGCTATTGAAGCAACGTCTGTTCGGTCTGCGCATGTCTAAAGGTACATCCCTTAGAAAACACTTAGATTAATTGAATACGATTTTACTAGAATTGCGTAATATTGATGTTAAGGTGGAGGATGAGGATGCTGCCTTAATTCTGTTAGTGTCTTTGCCAATGTCATATGAGAAATAGACAGAGGAATTTTGGGAGAAAATCTAGAAAATCGTTTCTAGGGGTCCTAAACCTAGTGATGTCTGTAATTACTATAAGGAGAAGGGGCATTGGAAATCTGAATGTCCCAAGAAGGTGAGACAACATTATGAGTCTGTAGATATTGCATAGGGAGACACCCATTCAGAAGAGGATTATATCTTGATTGCTGATGAACATGTGCATCACTTTGATGTGTGGGTTCTAGATTTGGGGGTGTCTTATCATATGTGTTTAGGGGTGTACATAAACAGGACCGGACCTAAAAACCGACTTGAACCGGACCTGTTGGGACCAGACCTAATCCGGACCTGTAGATTCAGGTCCGGTCCCGGTCTTTGAAATTCAAAGTTTCCGGTTCTGGTCCGGATCAGGTCTAAAACCGGGGTTTTCAGGTCCGGACCATATATATATATAACCCTAACCCAAAAACCCGGTCTCAGCCTCTCATTTCTCCCCTTCTCTTCTTCTTCCTCTCCCTGTTCTCTCTGTTCCGTCATCTGGTTTCCGACCCACACCGGATCCCTCACCGGTTTTCGACACCGAAACGCGTGACCTCCGTTGCTCCAGATCTCCAGTGAGTCCCGACACCGTTGGTCCAGATCTCCAGTACTCAGATGAGTCAGATCTCCGTTGCCCAGAATCCAGATCGCTCCATTTACTTTTTTTTCGATTTAATTTCAGTTGCCAGCGAGCAAAGGAGGAAGAACTTCCGGCGACCACCACTGACACCGCAACCTCCGTGGTGTTAATTTACCCTTTTTCGATTTTATTTCATTTATTAAATTATAAACCCTAGGTACTTGGTTTATGTTTGATTTATTGTTAATTTGCTGATTTTCGTGCTGTAGACCACCGTTGGAGCCTCCTTACCCTTTGAAGATCGCCGGACGCTTCGCTATCGCCGCCGTTGTTGGAGCCTCCTTATTTTCGATGATTTATTGTTATTTTCGCTGAGTTTAAAATGTAGATCCAATTTTTTTCAATATTTATGATTATAATTAGTTTTTGATATAATTGTAATTTTAATTTATATTTTTTAGATAATTTCGAATTTTTGTATAATTTTAATTTATGTTATGATTGGCTTGATATAATTTCGAATTTTAATTTATAATTAGTTTTTGATATCATTGTAATGCTAATTTATATTGTTATTTTCGCTGAGTTTAAAATGTAGAAACTTTGGCTTGAATAAAGAAAAAAAAAAAACGAAAAAAATACAAAATAGGTCTGTTCAGGTCTAAACCCGGACCGGACCTGATTTTTCAGGTCTGACCCGGAACCGGACCTGTTGAATCAGGTCCGGTCTCCGGTCCTCAAAATTCACTAATTTAGGTCCCGGTCCAAATAGGTTTGGTCCGGTTTTGGACCGGTGTACACCCCTATATGTGTTCACGTAGGGAGTGGTTTACGAATTACAAGCATGTTGATAGAGGTGTTACTATGGTCAACAACGAAGTCTGCAAAACAGTTGGTATAGGGTCTATTAGAGTTCGAATAAATGATGGTAAATTATGTATGTTGAACAATGTCAGTCATGTTCCACGGGTCACGAGGAATCTGATTTTGTAGACAGAAAAGGGTTCAGTTTCAAAGGTGAAGGTGGAGGGTTGTATGTCTACAAGGGTTCAAAGGTAGTTTTGAAGGGTGTTAAACGGGAGACATTGTATGCGTTGTAAGGGTCTACGTTATCTGGTTCGGGGTCTGGTGTTGTCGCATCGTCTGTTTGTGGTAGTGTTATGAAACAGGTGGAGCATAGACTCACTCTAGGTAGGGGTGGTGGTCCACGTCCGGGAAAAATCAATGAACACTCACACTGAATCTGAATTACCACAATTTTCTTTGTTTGAGAGGTGGATATATCTGAGCCGTCCAAGGAAGGTATTGCTTATGCTAGGAAAAAGCATTGGCAAGCCATCTATTCGAATCTGGTTCCGCAGAGTAAGTCACAAGGTTGCTTGGACTTACAATTTATTCGAAGCTGTTAGTTGCCCTTTGGGCAAATCTGGTGCCCGACGGGGCAAATCTAGTCCGTTGCTCGACGGAGCAAACCCGGTGCCCAGCGAAGGCAAATCTAAGCAAAGAGAGTCTGTTTCTGGTTATCTGTTTTTCTGTTATATTCGTCTGTTTCTGGTACATTTGACATTGTGATCAATGCATGTACATCAGTTTTATTGTGAGGGGATTCAAGTCAAGGTGGAGATTTGTAAGGAATATGCCTTGAATCGATAGCCTTAAGTAGGGAGCTAGGAGTCGGGAACTAGGAAGAAGTGGGGCAAGACATGGCCATGCCGAAGAAGTATTGAAGACTGCTGAGGCACGTCTCAGCGAGCTTCACATGTATTCGGCTAGGCACGCTCGTGCCATCGGGAGGCACGTCCGTGCCTAGACGGAGTTCCGACGAAAGATTTTGAGTTCTGGTGCTTTTTGGACGTGAGGCACGTGCCTTAACACTTTTGGCCGATTCTGGATACTTTGTTCGTGGACTTTGTTTCCTTAAATAAAGTCTATCTTTTCTAGTCTATGGGTTATTATAAATATCCTTAGGTTATTTCCTAGTCGTATACAAGCAATGATCATTAGTTGAGTGATTATCAGAAGTGTGAATGTCTTTTGTGAATTTCTCATTTGTGAATTATCAGAAAGATAACATTAGAAATCTGAGAGACAATCAATCTGTTTTCTGTGATTAGTCTCAAATCTGTTCTGAATCTGTAATCAATTTTCCCCAAAATCAATAAAACTATTACTCTCGCCAGCCCGTGGATGTAGCTAACACATTGTTGGTGAACCACGTAAATCTTTGTCTGTTTTTCTTGTTAATTTTACATTCAATATTTGTTCTTTCTTGCATCCGTTATAACACCTCTCAAATTGGGTCAAGAATTGAATGATGAGCTTAACTTTGGTTGAAGTAAACTGAAACTTATTGAGTCAAATCTAAATTTTTTGTGCTATATTGTATTGTTCCAAATAAGATAAATTTCTCAAAAACATTTTGCTTAATTGAACTAAATATTGGTTAAAATCAGTTGAATATTGATGAACAACACTTGTTGAGTTAAATGTAAATTTGTTGTGCTATATTGTATTGTTCCAAATAAGATTAATTTTCTCAAAATTTTTTTGCTTAATTGAACTGAATATTGGTAAAATCAGTTGAATATTGATGAACAAAACTTGATTGTAATGTACTTAGAAAAATAAAAAGAACATGTACTTAATTCACAGAATATCCTGCTCCAATGTGAATCAGGTTATCTAGCTGATACATTTTCTTTTGGAGACTAGTAAACATTCAATTCATTATTTATATATACAGTCACCACTTTGTTGTGCTTGCTGACATGTGGTGTTTTTTTTTTTCTTTTTTTCTGTGGGTTGAATATGATGCAACTTATAATATGTAGTAGAAAAAATAAATTAATATGCTTAACAAGGGTTTAAGTACACGAAAGAGGAAAAATGCCACTATTACTTTGTGAATTTTACATCTGGATTTCTTATCGACTTGAGCCACATATCCGCAACTATTCTTGATGAAATGCTCCATAATAGATCCTGGCCCTTTGAGCTTGGAGATTTGCCTTTTTTTGCTGCCTTTCCCATGTTATATGCTATCAGCCACTGTATAGCAGTGAGTCTCTGCTTTTCAGTATCCCAAGCACTCTTCTTTTGTCCTGTTTGAACTTTCATTCCCCCAACATGCAAACTAGCCACTCTAAATTTAATCTGCTCATTTTTCTCTTGTTTTGCCTCAGGAGTTGCGTGAATTAATACTATAGCAGGTCCACCAACAGCCTCATATCTCCTAAGTGGATCACGCAGCTGAACTACCATCAATAGTGTGATGGTCTCTGACTCTTCTAGCTTGTTATCTTTCATCCAATCATCAAGTGGAACTGCCGAAGCAAGAGGATGGTTTTGGTCTTTTTGTCCGCTGATTAGTCCCCTCGCACCAAGTGGAGAAACCTCAAAAGGAGCCTCTTCTTCAGCTATCTCTGCCTGTATTTTTAGAGCGTCAATTGCCATAGCCTCAATCTTCTGCATGGAGAACGCCAGGATTTCATCAGCTGTTAGTGGATCTTCATTGACATTCCAAAGCCCTGTTGTGATGCGTTCTTTCCTGCCAGTGCCCAAAGCGCTTGCAATTTGTTTAATGGTAGCAAGGGTACGAGCAGCACTTGAACTGGCACCTTCTTTCTTTCTGCCACTGATAATTGTGGATGCAATGCCTTCAAAAGCTACCTGTTCTGCTGTTTTTCCCATCAGCTCTTCTATGGGCATCAAAGATAGCACTTCTGAGCTAAGTTGCTCAACCCCAATAGCAGCCATCCTCTGAAATATCTCAAACCCGTTGATGGATTTGTCTGAAGTTATAACAAAAGGTCTAGATATCTGCATTGCAAGCTTTGGAGTGTCAGTCTTTGATACCTCGATGTTAAAAGGATTTGTCGCAGTTAAGAACCCTCCATTTCTAGTCTGAACTACACATCCCAAACCCTTTCCAAGATCTGGTAGAAAAACACTTATCGACTCGGCATCATCAGCAGTTTCCTTAGTTTTAGAAGCAGTAGGCATTTTATTCTGCAACTGTTTATAATCATTAACTGCTTCCTCATCCTCAAGCATCTGCAGGAACTCCATTGTTACATTCTCTTCATCAGCATCAAGCTTTTCTGCATCATATGTTTCTTCTTCATTTTCATTAGATTGGTCCGCATTTTCTTCACCCATCATTGATTCAAGAGCTTTAATCTGCTGGGCTATCGAATCCAGCTCTGTTAATCTTGTGAGGTGAACGTGATCATGTACCACTTCCTTTACAACTTCACCTGTTGAAGACCCAATTTCAGCTTTTTCAGTAAGCTCTTCATCTTCATTGGTTTCATCAGTGTTCTGAATTTCCACTCCTTTGTCCACCACTTCAAAATCTGGAAGATCAACTTCCTCAATACCTGACTCTTCTTCTTTTGGCTTCTGAGGTTCAGGTTCAGGTGCAGGCTCATCAAGATTAAGATCATCAATACCTTGAAAATCTGCAGTTCCTGTGCGAGATGGAGTCCAGACTTCAGAACGGCTCGACAACTTGGGACTTGGTATGCTGAATGATGATTTTGATTGCTTCCGTCCAAATGTTGAAGAGGCTTTTGCTTTTCCTGGCTTCAATCCCCCCTCGAGCTGACTGAACAATCCAGTTCCTCCATCTTTTTCCATGATCTGAAATGCTAATTTCAGCAACAGTTGTCCACCTTTTGCCTTTCCTGAAAGGTCAAAACTCGTGTCCCACTGTCGTATCCTGGAACCTTCAGCATTTTTCTCTAGAGAATCCTGGATAAGGCGGCTCAAATCCACCGAGCTTCTTCCAAAATCGAGCTCTGCTGCATCAATTGCAAAAAGATAAATTAGAAAGGGTCTTGGTTCGAATTTCAGCTGTTGTTTGTCACCAACTTGTGCCCAGTAAACATGGCATTTAACAAACAAGGTCTCCTCAAAATCAGCTGCTCCTTGGGAAACTCTTGAAGGCATAGTATTCACTGCCCCATCTTTTGTCTCCTTCTTCCTCACACAAACTGAGAGCCTTAGCCCATTCATGGATGCTGGAAGACCCTGAGCTGTAACAACCTCCACAGAAAACAAGCAGCTTAGTTTCTGCATTCCAATATGTGACAGAGCTCGCATTGGCTTCCATTTCCAAATACCCTTCTTGTCCGTTGATGATGTATCCTCATGATCAAATAGCTTAACTTCACTTTCTTTTTCTTTCTTCTGCTGCTCATTTTCGTCAGCAGGATCCTCCTTGGCTCGAGAACGCCAGGGAGATAAGGACATTCTCCTGGCCCTTGTCCTGACACTGGGCTTGCTGTCTTCATTTGCTGCCGTGTCAGCTTCATCAGCAGTAGGTACCGAGGGGGCTGAGGACCGAGGGAGGACAAGCGATGCAGTTCTTCTGGTTGCAGTAATGTGAGACTGGTAGAGGGTTTGGCTGAGTTCTTCTAGCTCCTCTAAGAGTTTAGTGTTTGACTCAGAGGCTGCCATTACTTTTGGCTAATTTGTAGTTCCAAAAAGTAAAGTTAAAAGTGATTTGATTTCTGAAAGAAAGATGATGGTTTTCCAGAAAGGTGCATGCTGCAGCCTGCAGGAAGATTAGGATAAGACAATGTTAGATTATGTGGTAAGGTGGGATTATGAGGTGGAGAAACTGCCATGAGTTTTGAATGCGGATGCATCTTAGCTTGTGCGTCGAAAACCAATGAATTTTATGTGGGTGATAAAGAGGGAATTATGTGAAGGATAAGGGAGGAAAGTCATCACTTTTTGTGTTTTTGTGCACTTGTATACTCTGAAAAGGACTAGGATATTGATTGAATTAATTGTCCCATTTGAAATTTATTGTTTGGTTTGGTGATAAATGCTGAATTTGCTTTTTGGCATGTTCTTTCTACTGAAATCTAAAGCGTGCTTATCAAAGAAGATAGTCTGCATCCCTTTGCATTACTGATTGTGTTCTTAACTACCTTGCCATTTTGAAACAAAAAGATGCAATCCACTGTTAATGAAAAAAAAAAAAAATGCAAGGACCTAACTATGATCCTGCAACCTCAGAAAATGGCAAATAGTGCTGTACCAGAATGGCAAATGTTGGCTTACAATGAAATCTAGGGAAAAATATATTATTACATACACCTTAGAGGCTTTATATTTGTCAAGTTTATAAGTAAATAATACTTAGGTTGTGGTTGTGTGGTGTTGTGTGAATCATAAAAAAATAAATATGGACTACCACAATGAGTGGATATTAGGGAGATGTTATGGTAGATTACATAAGTAGCTTTGAGTATAATGAATGAATTTACCAATATGCCCTTCAAAGGGATGGATGATGGACCAAATTTTCTTCTAGAAGCCTTTTTTCGAATTTTACTTGGCCGGGGTTTGGGGCGTGCAAATCTCGCCGAGACACCCAATTTGAAAAAAAAAGTTCGCCCCGATCGGACACCTGGAGACAAAGTTACGGATCCCCGAAATTTCAGAATCATATCTCTCAACATAGGCATTAGAGGACCTATCCAAGCAGCCTATTTAGTACTCTTAGAGATTAGGGGTTAAAATAAAATAAAAAAATTGCCTTGATCGGACCCCCGTACTAGGATTTATGCGCTCCAGAGTTTACCGTATCTTCAAAATTCTCCTCAAACTTATGGAATAACACAGATTATGTCCCCAAGGATACCGTTTTCTCGTGATCTCGATTTTCCGTACGAAAACAAATATTCACTTGACCCGAGGGGTTTTGTATATTTCAAAGAAGATAAAACATGTTTTTGCAGCAATTCGACTCTACAGAAAAGTCTTGGGCTTCCTGCCTTTCTTGGTAACCTAGGATTCGACGATTTCTTCAGGCTAGAGATTGGAAACCTCGGTTACATTCAAACGGATACAAATAATCTCAATATCAAAGGAAGCAGAGCAACCAAATAATGGGTATGTATGTTTGTTTTTGTTTAATGGAGCATATTTATTAGTTTGTGGCAATAAATGTATAAGAGTAATTCTTTGAGACCAAGTTGAGCTATCCTTGGACAAAAATGCCACTCAACAAAGCCCTTTGGCCGTAGACGACACGGCACACCCGTGCATGATGCACGGGCTAAAGCATGTGCATCCTGACTGTTAACAATAACGCGGGCCCCACAATCATACCGGTATCTAACCCTCAAACCCACTTTTCCCACTAAAATTGCACGGCCGTCACACCTCTCTTTCTCTCTTCCTCCATTAATACTCCCTTCAATTTCTTCCAATTTCCACCATTTCTTCCTCCTCAAGGTTAGATATAAGCTTCAATTTCCTCATTTTCATCGCCTGATCTACAGAAATGTCAGGCCGACGAAGAAACAAGAGGGCCCGTGCACAACCAAATTCAACCCATCAATGGCACGGCCACCCTTCTCCTGAAGAACCCATAATTCTTGTATCTCATCCAAATTCCTCTACTATTTCCCATAAAAACCATACTTCAAACTCCGATCTTGAAATTGAGTACAAATTGTCCGGTGCACGGGGGAGCAAGAGGGGCCGTGCACATCCAACTTCATCCAATCATCAACATTACCCCTCTTCGGAACCGGAACCGGAACCGGAACCTGAAACGGATGGTAACCCTTTTAAATTTAACTTAAAAGATGCTGATTTTCCGCTTATTGAATTTCGTGATGATGAGCATTATAATCGCTTTCAATGTTTGAAAGTTCGTCGGATTGTAGCAACAAGGTTTGTTAGTGATGAATGTATTACTGCTTTGGGTATTAAATCTGATTTAGAATGGTTATTTGATCGAGTCGGGTGGACTAGTTTGATGATGAACCAATACCATACTTATCAACAACTTACTTTAGAATTTTTGAGTTCATTTCAACAAAATACTGTTAAAGTTCCTAAAGGCCATGTTCCTGGTGTTTGGTTTAGAATGTTTAACAGGGAATACTTTAAAACTTTAGATGAATTTGGTGCATTTTATGGGTTACCGGAAGGTGGTAATGCACTGTATTATAACAGTGATCCGAGTTTGGTTTGGGGGCAAATTACGGGGTTGAATGGATATAATCCTCAGTCGTCTAAGGCCTCTCGGATTCATAACCCTGTGTTTCGATATTTGCAGAGGTTAATGGCAAGTACCATTTTTGGGAGACATGATAGTCAAGGGACTGTTAGGGAGTGGGAAATGGAAATGATACAAAGCATGTTGTATCCGGATGTTCATTTGAATACGGCCTCTTTCATTGCCCGGCATTTTCATGCTGTAGGCAAGTCTAAGAAGAAGAGTCCGATTGTCATTGGTGGACTCATTACTCCTATTGCGGTTTCCTTAGGGTTTGACTTCGATCATATACAACCAGTTGCCCATATCGCCACCCTTGATATTCCTAAGCTTGTAAGTATGGGATGGTTGCAGGAGGATGGTGATAGGTATCGATGGGTAGTTAATAAGAAACCCGCATTCTTTTTGCCTAATCCTGAGCGTACAACGATTAGGAACCAGGCTAATTGGGTATTTCCAGAAATCTTTGCAAGTGATGGAGAGGATGAGGAGGATGAGGAAAACTGTGAAAGGGAGTACCAAACTAACCCCTCTCCTGTTTTCGTGCATGAGGAACATGTAGGTGGTTCTTCCTCCCAGTCCATTCCAAATCAGCCTCGTGACTTTGCTGCCCTGCAAGCTTTTTTGGAGTCTATTCGTTCTGGAATTCAAGAAATTCACACCTCTCAGCAGTACATGAACCAACGCCTAGACCAGTTTGATCAAATGCTTTACCCCATATACAGATGGCATGTCCAGCAGGGTCATATCAACCCCAACACTCTTCCCTACCCTGACCCACACTATCCACAACCCCATCTATAACCACCCGGTCCTCCCAGGAAATAGCTATCTCACTCTCTCTGTACTCTGCACTGAGGATAGTGCTTATCACAGTATGTGAGTACTTTGGCAATTGCTGTGTGGTGTCTTCTATGGTGCTCTGTCCTTGGTGCACTTCATTTCTGCATTAACCTTCATCATGGATGACAATCTTCGTGTACTTTTGCTTTCAGGTTTGTGCTTTAAATGACTGTTTTCTTCTTCTTAATGCTTTAAGATATATAGGAAGTGATGTATGAAATCAATGCATGTCTCTAAATATATGTCCCCTGAATGAGTTGAGTTCGCTGAAATTGAGGCATCCCACATTTGATTTGCTTGATTATTTGTAGTGTTTATTTCTTTGTAAAATTGTAAGTGATAGCTTGGTTGCATCGAGAATTATTTCATGGGAATTACTTTGTTTGGTCAACATTAGAAAATTTACAAACCATGGGAATTGTGAATGACCAAGGGGTAGGTTAAATAACTTCACATGTTATGTGGGAAATTCTAATTCCTAAAATCCTAAGGAAGCTGTTATTCCTTCATTTTGCCAATATCACAAGTGAGCCAAGCCTTTCTTAGGAATTTCTGTCGCCCATACCAATTGATTGCAAATAAACAAGCTACTATTGCAAATGGGTTATTGCTTTGGTTAACAACAGGTGAAGATGGGTGAAATTTGACTTCCTTAGGAGTTAGAACTTTCCATAGAGCATGGGCAACAAGTTACTGACCCCCTTGTTCACTCAAAATTTCCATGAATTGCAACTATCTTGGTGTCAACCAAACAAATCCTGTCATTTCATTTGCAATTGTCAACTAAATTAGCTGTGTGATTACTTCTTGGTGTTTACACTCTAGAACTCATACTCTCTACTTTGAGTTTCAACTAGCCAAAACATCCCAAAAGCCACCTGCATTGATCGTACCCTTTGTTTTACCCCTATTGAGCTTTGTAGTTCTTTTTTTTTTCGTTTCTTTTTTTTGGTATTTAACCCAGTTTTTCCATATCAACACCTCTTAATAATATTTCCCATGACTTGACTTAGAAAATAGTGAAAGCTCCATTTTTTGTACAAATAGATAAAAATAAATTGTGGTAGAAATAATTTCGGTAATTTAATTATTTTAGGTATTAGGCATGGATCAAAGTATCATCATACTTTGTACATATATATAATTTATCTGCTGGTGGCATTAGGTGTATTCTTCCTCAATTTTTATTTAATCCTCTGTTAAAAGATAAGAAAATAAAAATTGGAAAGAATGAATTAAAGTGATAAATTTGATAGCATCAAAATATGTTTGTTGTTAGTTAACCAAAAGTTTTTGGGGATGATTATACTTATCTGGTTTATACTAGTGGAAATTGAGTGTGATAGAAAGCCTGGTAGTGTATTGTCATTGAAGTAATATGAGTGAAACAAGACCCCTACTAATTAGATGAGTGATTGTGTGATTTTGCTTTGATGAGGATCTTCATGAACTTGCTTGTGTGGCCTTATTCCCATTAATTTACTCGAGTTCTTAGTGATGTACTTATGCTAGCTATGTGTGTTCATGGTTAGCAAAGGATTCATATGTTTGACTGCTCATTTTATTAGCTGGTGTTCTACACATCTATTTCTGTGTAATGTGTTCAAAGTTTTAAACGAGACATGGAGTGATTTAGTTTGCCTTCTGTATATATACTTTCTATTCTTGATTGGCATTTAATCTCTGTACTTGAGAGAGATTACCTGCGGGCTGTGGATGCTTGCTATTCTGTGATTAGCTCCTATGTGTATTTTTGCTCAGGATATACTAAGCTCCTATGGTTTTTGCTTTTTATTTTAGTTTTTTCCCCTCTTGTTTATGCTCTGTTATGTGTGTCAAGTACTGTCAAATAGCCTTTTGGTCTTTGGTACTGATATGTTTCTTGTGTGTGTGATCTGCAGGCTCTTAGAAAGCTAGAAGAGCTATATCGCCTTTATCGGCCCTCCAGACAGGCTTGAATGGTGATGGTATGATAAAGCTATTGAACATCAAGCACGAACTCATGGAGATCCTTGAATAGCTACTTTGAAATTTGCTTGGAGAATTTCAGAAAATCACACTTTATTCTAGGGCCTGCAAGGTAATCCAGTGCAATGGTGCATAGGGCTGTGCATTGATAAGTTTCTGAGAGCATACAACCACTGCTTATTGACGACATATACAAACTTTAGGGGCATTAGAGGTTTAGTGCTGTAAAATTGATAGATTATGCATTCATGTGCTAATTTGTTTCCGTAATTGGCTTAAGGCCACCATAAGCCTTTATATGACCAATTAATGGACATATATTGTTCCAAAAAGCATTATATGACCTCGCTCTCCGGGATGCATCCTCCACCATCATTTGAGGTTTCGTCACTAGGTTTTTTTATCTTTTAAATGATTCTATTTCATGTACATATCCTTCACTCTTGGAGAATTTTTCATTCACCTTTTATTTTAACTATCAATTTAGCTAGTTTAAACTCGTCTCTCGTCAGTGACTAAAGGCCAATATGAGTTTATATGTGATCTATTAGTGGCCGTATATGATTCCAAACTACCTTTTATGACCTTGTATGTAAAATTTTGACACTAGGTATGAAATCTCTTAAAATGGTCCAATTTTGTGTGCTACTCCGTATATTTTTCAAATTTAGCCTTTGAATAACTATTTCTGATTTGACAATGTTTTTTTTTTTTTGGTGTTTAGAGAGGCACAAGGGCGATGATGAGAATCGATCAATGTTATGCATTAAAGACTTAAAGTGCTTCTGAATGTCTCAAATAAAAACTACTCGTATAATACTAGGTACAGTATAATGTTATGATCCTTTGACGCACCAAGACTTGTCACGAAAAGGCAAATGAGCTACCTTTTGTAAATTATAGCACGGCACAACACGTATTGAGCGGACCAAACAATGGGGTGGACGAAGTGTGTAGAAGAAGAAGCATAAAATATTCATTCAAAAACCAGAACACCAACATCAACTGAGTCTCAGTGAAAGGAAGCTAAGTGTGTTGTAGAAGAAAGAAGAAAAAAGGCAAAGTTGCTAAAAGGAGAGCCACTGCTTCACAAATTAGCCGTTTTGGTCAAGTGGGTCGTATTTCCATTCCCCATGGCAGCCGCTGTTGTATTCTCCCCTCCCAATTACACCAAACCCAGCAGTTCCATGGATGCTTCTTCTTCTGAATCTTCTCATTGAGTCATTTCTTATGGTATTACTTTTCATCTTTCTCTTTTTTTTTTCTTTTATGATCAATTATTGGGTTCTACTTCTAATGCTAGATTTCAGCTTTATGTTTTTGCCATTTATCTTCAGTATTTGGTTGGACTCTTAGGGTTTGGCTAATTTAACATTCTTAGTTTTCTGGGAAAGTATTGTTTTTGGTTGTTGTTTTATACTGTATAGTTTACATTCATAGTATAAATTATCATCTTTGGTGATAATGTTTACCCTGCCAAATGGAAATTGGTTGCTGTTCTGTTTTGATTGCTGTATAATTTACATCAGATTTATTGTGTTGATATATTATTATTAGAGCTTGAAAGTTGAAACTGCATACATGTGGAACTGTTCTTGGTGTGTTATTGTGGATTGTTATTGGCTTGATTTTGGTTTTTTTATGTCTGTCTTCAAAGTATGTATATTTTGCGCTATTCTATGAAAGAACAGTAAGGAAGAGAAGTGTGCTATGTTCTGTTTTTATGAAGCCTATAAGAATCCTGTTCCGACGAGTCGGATCATCATTGATAAGCCTAGCACGCAATAGTACTAGTGTTTTCACTCATCTTGTTAGTTAAGTTTAGAGATAGTAAAGGGTGTTTTCCAAACAATGTAGCTATCCTAGCATTTTCTGACTGAGAAAATCCTCTTGAAAATGAAAGAAGAAGAAGAAGATAGTTTATGCTAGGCCGTCTTTTGTATCAATTCTTCTCAGCATAAAAACTTGGATTTGCTTGCAATTAGGTTGTTTAACCGAGCATTTGATGGTTTCCTTAGGATTGAGATTGGAGAGTGGGAAATAGCTTACATTGTCGTTTTACCTAGGGAGAGATTGCAACCTTGCATAGTTCTAATTGACATTATTAAGTGAGAATATGGCTTCATATTGTAATTTGTGGGTAAAATCATACTTTGAACCATGTTTTTGTTAGTGTGTTGCTGTTTTACTCATATTGTGTCAATTCTTATTCCTGAATCTTATTTGGGGCATGACTTGATTCCTTTTTCTTCTTGGTGCGGCATATCTTCATTTCTCGGCGATTATTCTGATGATACAGCTTTAGGTGTGCAACGTTTTCATAAGTTTGATACTTCATATGTTTTTTACTGTTAATGTATTACATATATCGAACATGACATTTTAATTCTATGAGTTGAACAACTCTTTGTATTGACTTTCAATCTAAGAGAAGTTTGTTATAGATATTGTATGTGTTCTTATACCCCGAAACTTTTTTTATTCCTCTCCATAGCCCCCCTCCATGGTTTCTTTGACCATCATCAGATACAGCTTCAATAAAAGATTTTAGTTTTCTTCTGATAAGTACCAGTGTTGATTATTTATTTACGCTTTATGAGGACTCATTAACCTTCTATAATAATTAATGGCAATGTGGGTCGATTAGTAGGGGGATGGAAAGATGTGAAGAACCCATTTGATAATATTGGTTAATTAGGAATTCTGAACTGATTATTCATTAATGTTTGGTACGTGATCTATCCATCAGCAGCAGCTGTAGACATAATAGCCTATCAGTAGATTATTGAAGGACTTGTTCTGTAATTGCATTTGGTTATTGACAGTGTGAATGATTGTCATTGGTAACATGTAATATCAGTATGTTTTAGGACCCTTTGGAGTGCATTTGATGCTTTTGGATCTTATTTGTGGAATTCAGGTTAAGGATATACTTAACAGTTGACATACTTCTGTGTTTTTGGTGCACTAGGATCATTTTTGCCTAACAATTACATCATTGTTTAATTAGATATACGGAGTCATTTACCTAACAAATACATCATTGTTCCAGGGGGCTGAGCCAATGTGGTGCTAAATATTGAGAATGTTAGTGATTTGGTCATTAATACTGTTTGGATGAGCTAGAATTTGGAGGGAAAGCAGAGTGAGGGATCTATTTTTCCTTTGATACAATATATGAGAAACGGGAAGGAAGAAAATTGTAGATTTGTAGGGGTTTATTCTTCTTGTACTGAACCAAATTTCTCTACAATTAGAATTTGATAGGAAAAGGATAGTTCAATCCTTCCCTCCTGCTTCCCATTAACTCCTTTTTCTTCAGTATTATTCCCTCTCCTCCCCTTCCCTGGCCTCTACATATACTAGCCAAACAATGTTAAGCAGCCGAGTCCTTGGGTAGTACTGTCTCGACGCTAGTAATATCTTCCAGCACTTTGTTTAGGGTGAGTATTTGCTCTCTTAATTACCCCTTGACCTTCAAGTTTGCCCTTACAGACTTTTGATTTGTCATACTACTTTTATGACCACCTGATAACAACCAGCTCGTGATGAAATAATGACTGATGAGGCTCCAGGTAGTTGGTAAATCATACAGGTAGTAATCCTTGTTCTTTTGTTCTTGTGTCATGACCGCGACAGGGTTCTTCCCTCCAGATTTGTGTTCTATGGAGTACTCAGCAACTCCCTTTATATAGATTAATGTATATTGATTACTAATTAAATACTTTATAGTTATACCATGTAATTATAAGTTTTTTCTTACTGTGGTAATACACCAAAAATTATTTTTGACACACGTCTAAAAGAGAAGAGTAGAGAAAACTATGCTCTAGCAATGGATGTGCGAAAATCAATTTTTAAAGTGCCAAAATAATTTCTCGTAATTCATATATATAGTGTGTATTTTTTTTTTTCTTAATGTAACTTCTTTTTCATAATGCATTACTCTTTTTACTTTTCATATTAGTCAATAAAACAACTTGACTTTTTACATCCTCATTTGTCTAATTTGTGTTGCAAACTACAAAATCATTGTTGCAAATTACACAAACTACAAACTTGAAACGGCACGATCAAGCTACTAGAAGAGGGCAACTTAACCTTGGCTAGGGGCTACATTATATCGGCAGAGGATTCTTTGCAGTGCACTGAGAGACACTGATCTAAAATTCATGGCTGGATGGATATAGCTGTACCCTGACCTGGGCTAGGTATCCATGCCCTATTATTGCTTTGTTCGTATTTGGTTTGATCAACTTTCTTTCGTTCATTCAAGCATTCATTTTTACTGTATGATAATAATAATAGAGCCATAGAGGTTAGGTTAGACTTTAGAGTTTAGAGGTAGACTAGTACAATTTTTAGGTCGGCCAAACATTTTACCATTTTACAACTCGCCCTTCACTGTTACTAGCTGTTTTTATCCCGTCGTTACACCTTGAGGCGGTGAGGCCTGAGTAACAAGTCTAGCTTCGAATGAGCATACATTAAGGATCGATTTGGCCTAGTTTTTCATCGGATTTTGATACACTACTTACATAAAATTATACAAGTCTAGCTTCGAACTAACATACGTTGATGTATTGGATATAGATAAGTAACACTACATTGAGGATCATTTGGACTTGATTTTGTCAATATGATAGCCGCCGTGTTTTCACTTTGCTTATACTCGTATGTTTCGAACTTGTGTGAAGACCACACAAACAAATTCATACACATGACATGATTATATAACTCTAATATGTATTAAAACTCATCATGCACTTTTTTGTTACGTGTTTTATTCACTTTTTTGGATTTGGAGAGGTCAAGGAAGGGTACGGTGCTATGCACGTGCATGGGTTACTTGGGAGTTTTCTCATGTATGCACAAAAGTAGCAAAGGCATAGTAGATAATTAAGTAGCATATTTGTATACATAAATTTATGTTAGCTAGCTAGGCAGCTAGATGAGTATTTATGTAGATCTATATAATTAGCAGCAACTAATTTAACATAAAAATAGATATCTAACTATTAAGAAATAGTAATAATAACAATGATAATACTAATGAAATTATTAGGGATGAAGACGAAAAGACCAAGATTCTGTAGGATGGTATTGGTGGTGATTGATAGTATGATTTAGCATCCTGTCTAGTGCTGCTACTGCAAATGAGGGAGACATTTCAGCATGATGAACAGCAGCTTCGACATCGACATCTTCGTCCTCATCATTATCATTGACAGTAGTAGTAGCAGCAGCAGCAGTGTAAGTATTAGGAAGAGGTTGAGGTTCCATCATTTGATCAATATTCAAGGGATTATGATATTGATTTTGGAAGTACTCATTCTGAGCCCATATTTTGTCAACCCACTGCTGCTGCCACTGTTTTGTTACAGCAGGCACAGTAGCCGCAGCAGCAATGCTGTTGCTGGCGGTGGAGGAGAGGCATCGCTGTTGGAAGGACTTGAACCGGGTTGTTTCCCTTGAGGCGGCGGCAGGGAAATTGGTGTTTGATCCAGAGATGGATGAAAAATTGGGCAAAGGGTTCACCAATAAGGAATGGAGGAGGTCATAATGACGAGGTTGCCAGGGTGTAGTATCAGCTAATGATTGGGTGGTTGTGGTGGTGGTGTTAGGTGGTTCAGCCAAAGGAGGTAAACTGCTTAGGAAAGGAGATAAAGGCTGCAGCAGCGGCGGCGGTGGCGAAGAAGGTGGATGATGAATTTGTGGAGAGTATTTCTTTTCTGCATTCTTGTGGAATATTCTGCATATCACCCATTCTTCCTGCAATTATTTTTACAAGTTTATCAAATCAGTCCTAGCTATAATATCCTAGGAGTGGAAATTTGACTATTTCTACTTACTAATATCTGCCTTTTCAGAAAGCATGGTATGAATTAGCACCTAGAAACTTAAAGGCATAGCATGACAAACAACTCCAGGGTCGGCTAACATGAATTGTCACAAAAAGATACGATGAGTCGACAATTATTAAGACAGTGAAGTAGAGACTTTGGAGGAGCTAGTCCTATAATGATTTGGGATCGGCTAAAATGAATGGTGGAAATTAAAAACAGTAAGCAGTAGAGTAGAGACCTTAGAGGAGAGACGAAAGGAGGAGAAATGGCCGTCAAGACGGTACTCATGCATAATCCATTTAGTCTTGACGCCGCGAGGAGCACGGCCTTGGTAGAACACGAGCGTCTTCTTCATACCAATCAACATTCCTCCTCCACCACTACCAGCAGTAGTTGTAATACCAGTGGCGTAGACCTGTTTGTCTTTACCAGTAGCCTTCCAATAGCCAGTCTCAGTAGCTCTGTTAGTCCTTAACCCTGAAGGGTACTTCCTGTCTCTTAAGCTGTACAAATACCACTCTCTTTCTCCCATCTTCGCTCTTTCTGCACATCACACACATAATAATAATAATAATACATAATCATCAGTCATGTTATGTCATTTGTTTCGTAACAAAAAAAAAATCAGGTGAAGAGAACACGGCGTGTATATATTATATACCTGGAAGGTCCCAAGGCTCACAACGAGTGAGATCAACTTCAATAATTTGGACACCGGAATTGGACAAGAATAAGTTGGTAGTAGTAGGAGTAGTGTTGAAGACCTTAGATGCAAGGTAGAAAGTAATGAGTTCTTCATCTGTAGGATGAAATCTGAAACCAGGTGGTAAACCACCATCTTTGTCACTAAATTTACCATTGTTTTCTTCAAATATTCCTTCTTCTTTAAGCTCCCTTAACACATCTTCAACCTTCCACATTTTTTTTTTGTAAAGAAAGAAAATGAGGAAATAATTAAGAGAGAAGTATGAATATATAGTAGAGTGCACTGAAAACGAAGGAGTAGTAGTTTAATAATGATAAGTAGCAGGAAATGAAAAGGGGGGGTTAGATTTGGTGGTTGATAACATAGATTTGATTGTCATAAATTAAATATTGGGTTAACATTACAAGATCAAACAAGTGCATCACCTGAGAATGAAGAGAGAAAAAAGAAAGGAGGGCAAGTGGGTAACAGAAGGAAGGGGTGCACTCCTGTGTATGTGTATTTAATGCTGACTGTTATTCAACCACTGATCAAAGATTTATGCGTGCGTGTGTAACCATATTATTAATTTATTATCCCATATTATTACCCGTTTTCTTGTACTTGCAATTCATCATCTACATAGACATTAGACACGTAATTTAAGAATTACTCGTATGTTACTCCGTTGTGTGTGGCTCGGGTGATGCTTTGGCCGGGGTCGGTGTTACTTTATGTGAATATGTCGAGGGTACTTTTTTACCTGTATTGTGAGTCGTAACATAAAATAAAAGGTAACCGGAGAAAGTATAAGAGTAATACTCGTACTTATACATATGGTATATTAATACGGAGTACTCGTATTATTACTACTTTACTAGGTAGCAGTATTACTGCTTCATTCAAGGATTGTAAGTTTTGTAAGTTAGCAGGATGTAACCAACCAAATTAAAGGGGAGGGCACCTCTTTTTTTGTGAATAAGGAATCAGGATGATGAGATCATTATATTGTTGCCTAATCATCAAAGTTTATGAATGAAAAAAAAATAAAAAAAATAAAGAAAATAGGGAATACTAGTAGTAATAGCCTAGTAGGGTGAGATAGTGAGTGTTAATAGCATGTAGTAGGCATAGAATAGGCCTGCACTGAGCTATGAGTAGGCCTATTTTTAAACTACCCTTATAAATTCACTCCCTTTCATTTCAAAGTTTGAGCCTTTGCGTGAATGCAACCCTATGTTTGATTATAAAGTTACTCCGTATATATTTTATCCGTCCTTTTAAGTTTATTTCATCGTATTTGTCCATATACTTAAAATAAATATAGGGAGCACATATATGATTTTAGGAAACATAATATATTTAATTAAGAACTATTAGTAACTTTCATACATAATATGATATGGCTACACACTGATGAAAGGGAAAGGTTTGTAAAGTTTTTCACTTTTACATATTAATACCTTAGTGGTTTAGTGTATACATATACATTAAGGGCAAATTTTACTTTCCAATATGATCAATTGCTAAATAATATTTGAAGATTAATCAGTCCAGAATTCAGTATATACTTTTTGTCACAAATTACTCTGTATTATACACAAATCGACTTGGAGAAATCATAAATTTGGAATTTGAAATCATTAAGTCTTAAACAAGCATTGTCCAACTCAACTAAAAAATACATAACTTGTATCAGGTTATCAAATAGATCTACATGCTATTTCAAAGACAAAACCATTTAGATAAGTTTTAATCCGTGAAAATTAGGCTTTAAAGAACAAACACAATAGCGAATTATTAAAATAAGTAAAACAAAAATAATATAAATGTTATAATTCCTAAATATATATCCGGTGAAGATAGCATAGCATTATATATCAGCCATGAGAAGAAAAGTTTTAATTTTAAAAGGGTGAAATAGTTGTAAAAGAATAAACCAAAAATAGAAAATATGACAATTAAAAAAAAAAAAAAAAGTTACTATGAAAATGCTAAAATTCTCTAAAAAGTAAAAAAAAAAAAAAAAAAAACAAACAAAAACAAAAATAGGATGCCTTGTTGAGTTGTTGCCCCTCTTATTAAATGATCGACTACTGGTACGTCTATCTTCCTGGACCTGCCCCTCCACCGACCAACCTATCTTCTTACTTGATTGGCTGATTATTATTACTCTGTATAAACTACTCATATACTACGTATAACTAGATTGTGTATTGTATAATGTATTAATGTAATATGAATTATGGAATATGAAATTTAAGTCAATTTTTAAAATAGTAATTAAAACATTATAATACATTTAATCGATATGCTATTTTATCAATTTAATTCATAATACAAGTAGAATGTAAAATTACAAATCAACTCGAGAAATTATCTAAATTATTTCAGCTTGTTATCATCCATAGATTTACCAACCACGCACTAAAGTGATACTTCGTATGTTATTTATATAATATTCAATTACATTAAGAAGCTATACATACAATAATTATTCAAAGTACAATCATGAACAAAAATTTTCTTGGACATTTAATTGGCGTTTCTACATTCTCAATATTTATAATTATATATGAGTAGATAGATTTTTTTTTTGGTTAAGAAATATTGATAGAATAATAATAGAAAATTTTAAATTAGTCAAATCTAAATAAAAACATTAACATTTATATTTAGCGATATTATATTGATAGAACGATAGAAAAATAATAAATAGAAGTCAAATCTAAATATGTTAAATTGCAACTAGATGTGGCTTGTGGGGTTAAGAAGAAGTTGAGTTTTATCAGAAGAAAGCCAAAAAATGTGGAACCTGTACAATTATTTTAGTCCATTAAAATCTTTTTGATAGATTTTATTGAACTAAATTTCTTATGGTATTTTCTCCTACTCTTGTCATGAATTTTTGAGGAAGGTCCAAAATACACCCTTCGTATACAAACAATAATATAAATAGCAAGTCACATAAGACTAGAATAAAACATGTCTAGGACCGGGTCTGCGGGTCATACAATGGTTGTTCAAATGTTAGCTCAAGAACCATAGTGTTTGATTTCGAGTTGACCCAACGAATTAAGTGATTTAAATTTGCTCTTACTTTGAAGATAATAGGTTTGAATGCATATAGTCATCATAAGCGAAATTAACCATACAAATGAGTAAATGACATCTACCTTCAACATAATTCATAATATAATATTCTAATATTCATAATTTCTATTTATTGTTATACTTTGTATATATAATTTAATTTTTATAATTCCTAGATATCCATATAAAAAATTGGAATTTTTAAATTTGAATACCATTGACTCAAGACAAAAACTTTTTAACATCGATTATATTTGGGTCAATTTTGAACTAGCTAGGTCAATTTTTTACATGTTAATTAACTAAATAATATTGCTATAATTAATAATATTAAAATAAAAACGTATGTAGATTCTAATCATCTAAAAAAGACGAAACTGATTTTGTTAGAAAAAAATATAGTTTGAAAAAATCAAAATAGATTCGTGCATGCATTGCATATTTGCATGTTGATAAAAATAATGATAAAAAGGCCGTTTGATTAGGTGAATCTTTTGAGAGTTGTTAATGACGTAATAGTAGTTGTAGTAAATAATGAGCAGGAAAATTAATGAATATAATAATTTGGCCAATGAATTAATTTCGAAAAGAGAGAAATTACTTGTAGTATCAAAAAGCACACGTGTGGTGGGGAAGCCGAAGCCTTGTTTATTGCGTATGACGACAAGACAGGTCATTGTATAATTCATACTCACTTCACTAGTGTAGTGTACTAGTGGACAGTGGCTAGTGAAGTAGTGTAGTGTGTAGTCTGGTTGGTAGCGCCACATTTTTTTTAAAGAGGTTTTACCATTTTCATCATACATTTTTTTATGGGGAATGTTTATGTAACGAAAGTTTTCGTTATGGATAACCTCTTTGGGTGTTGCAAATCTTGCAATATGTGTAGGATAACGTACAAGAAACCGGAAGATAATAGGTTTTTTTCGCGCTTATTTTAGAGTTATAGCTTATAAATATGACGTGAATAATTGTTTGAATTTTGAATGTACGTAACTTATTTGAGATTGTAAGGAGTTTATATAACTTTACAAATATCATAACTTACTTTGTTTTATGTGGTTGATTACTTGATTACGCGGTATACTTAATACTTAATAGGCAACAAGCTGCATGAGGAAAGAATTATTCATGAACTAAAAAAAAGAGAAGACTGAAATGATGTTAAACGAGTTCAAGAGTAAGATCTGAAATAATGAATTTGTTAACCTTGATTGATCCAACACTATTCAATCCATCCATTAATTGGGCTTTACATGCTCCCTTCTGGACCAAGTAAGCCCATCAACCCAGTAAGCACTTATCACGGCCCACACTGGTAGAATATGTATATTGTCTTGTTTTTCTTGAATCATTTTTTTATTCAAAGAATGATTTCAATCAATTTCACATTAAAGATTAATTATTTTGTTTTGTTTGATTCAATTTTTCACATGTAATGCTTCTATGGTAATTACATTATAATGAAAGATAACCCAATATTAATTGTTTATTTCATACTAAGCTCCTGTTCACTTCACCTTATTTTGCTGAACTAAAATTATTTTTACTGAACTGAAACTATTTTTGCTGAACTGAAATTAATTTTATTGAACTAAAATTATTTTTACTGAAGTGAAACTATTTTTGCTGAACTGAAATTATTTCTACTGATTCTCTATTATATTTATTCTTTATAGTTACTGAATTTTACTAAACTGAAATCATTTTTACTGAACTGAAATTATTTTTGCTGAATTGAACTTATTTTTACTGAACTGAAATTATTTTTATTGAAGTGAAATTAATTTTACTGGATATTATTTTTGTAAGATGAAGTGAACAGGAGACCTAACTCAATTAAGTTTTAGGTCATGTAAAGTCCAAATCGAATTTAGGCCGGGTAATAATCTAGTGTATAGGTCGATTTGCCGCATATAATCACAATAGAAAATGTTTGGGTCCAATTTACTCCAATTGAGCCGGTCCACAAATGATTCAATTACAAAGCCCGAAAGAAGGTTCGACTCTCCTAATACATGCCAAGTCAGTCAAAGGCCCGATCAACGTGGCAAGTCCATTTGACCTCAAGGCTCAATTTATCCATTTGAGTAAGGTATAAAAGCCTTGACTTCTCTCTCTCTCTCAATTCATTCACTTCAAGCCTCAAGCATTAACTCTCTTGCATAGCTTTCTCTCTCTAAACACTACACTGAATTCGACATTGTAGGGGCCTTCCTCGGCACAACCCCCGAGACCAGTT
Source organism: Chenopodium quinoa (assembly GCF_001683475.1). Lineage (NCBI taxonomy): Eukaryota > Viridiplantae > Streptophyta > Magnoliopsida > Caryophyllales > Amaranthaceae > Chenopodium > Chenopodium quinoa. Next base: position 166,195 of record NW_018745323.1, on the reverse strand, counting down.
TATGTGTGTTTGCTGTGCAGGAAACCCTCGTCCCAGTCATCACTTGTTCCGAATCTAGTATTCATCCCACAAGTAAAGCCCAAATGAAAGACTTATTGTTTTCATCCGAAATAATTTGGGGCCGTCTGTGGGGAAAACATTAAAAAAACAAGCCAAAAATCCACCATCTTAGCAACATAACTAAGAGCGGATTGAGTGCCAAGAGCACTAAAAAGAATGGTCCTTTTTCCTTGAAGAAGGTCCCAACTCCATCTTTACCCTCGAAGAAGGGACCACCTTCCTCATCATCTTCCGAGGCTACCTTATCGAGGAACACTGCCCTAGACAGGTCACCTTGCAACACGGGTTAGCCGTCCAACTCTTGGCGGCCGAGCTGGTCAAATGTTAGGAGTCCAACTCCCAGCCGCCATTCCTAGTCTTACCCAATGGGGACACCCCAAACGGGTCCTACTTCGGAGGAAATGGCAAGAACCCTTACTACCTTCATGGACTTCATGAAGGCTCAAGAGAATCAGCATCTCCCACCTCCTGCTCCCTCGGTACACGCTGGCTCCATACAGCAGCCAAGGTACCTAAGGAGGGGAACAGGGCAAGAGGAAGGAGATCGAGTTCCATCTTTCAAGGAGCTCGAGTATTGGGACGAAGATACTTGGAGAACTAAATGGGAAAGAAAAAGAAACCCACAGTTCTTCGAGGGGTCCGAACCCCGAAGCTTCAAAAGCAGCAACACCGCATCCATGCGGCAAGAGTCTGCTCGCCGAAACGTTCATGAAGGTATCGACCCTAGGGAGGGGAACGTGCACAGTCGCCTCACCTACCCCGAAGATATTGCACCTTACCCTGCATCGTCCTAGTTGAGGACGAAAACCACTTCTCCCTCTCTGAGAGGGGGAAGCGAGATCCAAGCGACTGGGAACAAGAGGAAGGCAGTGATGGTTCCCTCCAGTTTCCCATTCCAGAGCTGGATCCTGGAAGAACATGTGCCGACGGTGAAAATCCCGGCACACATCACATATGATGGTACTTCGGACCCAAAAGATCACATTGCCTCTTACGAGGGGCACATGTACTTGAACCCCAGGTCCGAAGCGACCTAGTGCAAATACTTTTCAACTGCTCTCAGGTGTCGCATAAGCGTGGATCACCAAGGGAGTGAGGGAGGGTTCGATAACCGATTCGAAAGATCTTTCCAATAAGTTTTAGAGCAAGTTTTCTACGGATAACCGCCGAGTGAAAACAACTACAGAACTGATGAGTCTGTAATAAGGGGAGGACGAAAGCCTCCGAGACTATCTAACTCGCTTTAGCAACGAGTCGTCCAGAATCACAAGTCTGGACCAAGGGCTAGCCGTTTTCGCACTGCGGAACGGGCTACAAGCTGGAAAGTTCCTCGACTTCATGGCCATGCATACCCCGCAGACCCTGGAGGAAGCTCTTGATGCTTCGAATAAATACATCCGAGCCGAAGAGTGGAACAAAACCAAGTCCCAATCCCAAACGGGGACTGGTAAGGCAAAAGGACAATAGTCCGAGGGCTAGGGCCAGAGGAAAGGGAAGGCGAAAGCCTCAGAACTGTCCTTGGCGACCGAGCTGAAAAAAGAAAAAACCCCATTCGTAGGGAAATACGAATCCTACACTCCTCTCGCTTTTCCGCGTGCTAAAATTTACAGCATAACGAAGAACGAGGAGAAGTGGAAGAAGCTGATGCCACTTCCATCGTGGCATCAAAATAAAAACAAAGACCGATGGTGGAAGTTCCATGAGTCTCCTGGACATCATACCGAGGACTGTATCCAACTGAGAGATCAGATCGAGGATATGGTCTGAAAGGGTTACCTGAAAAAATATCTCGCGGATCGCCGTGAAGAGAAAAAGCCGAGCAAGACTCTCGGCTGCAACTGGATTTCAACCGAAAAAAAGACAAGCCGCAGTATAAAGAGCATCCGGACATCCTTGTCATTTCTGGGGGACGAGCTCCCGAAATGCTCGAAAGCGCCACTTGAGGGGTCTGACCTATCAAGTCAACCATGCCTCCATCCGAGGTCCGCAGTCACCGGTGCCGAACATTACGTTCACCGAATGCTATGCAATTAGATTTGCGCAGGTTTAATTATATGAATTACGCAATATTGATTCGAGATTCGACAGATGAGAATTAATACTAAGGCCTAATTTCAATAGGTAGAATTAATTTATAAATGGTTAAGTTAAGATTCGAGAGATGTGATTTAATTCCAGGTTAATTCTGTGATTATAATACGCTCTTTATAATCTGTTTTATCCCGGACTATTATTTATTGGTGAACCTAGACCCTAGGATTTTTATTATTGATTGTTTCCATAGTATAATTCTCACAATTCTTACTCGTTACTTGATAATTTAGATTATAATAATTGATTATAAATAAAAGAACATTGTTTTCCTGTGGATTCGACCCTACTTCCCCATCTATTTTAGTTAGAGGTTTTAGGAATTACTTTTGATTAGATGATACGACTTTAGCCTGTCAGGTCTCCACGTACCATCAAATGATGATATATGTTTTTTACGAAGGCCACTCTGAAAGAATTAAGGGAAGCCAAGAGGCTGCCCGAAAATGCAACTACCTCAAACCTTCCAAAAAGCGTTGTGAAGACAAGGATGATGAGGAAAAAGAAAAAAAGAGAGACTGAAGCACCAAGAAGAAGAAAGGCTTAAGTGCTTCGGCCCAAGGGACCCCTGCCCAAGAAAAATCTAAGGGGAGAGGAGAGGTTGGCTCTTCATTTGAACCAAAGGATTTGGAAAGCCAGTCAAAGTCTGAGACGCTTGCCGACATCGACAGCAGGCCAGATTGTGAAGAGTCCAGTTCCAAAACAATGGAGTCGGCCAAGCAAACTGAGTCAATAGAGTTGACCGAAGGAGACCTAGAAAAATGTGTCAACATCGGGCTCGGACTCCATCCGAGTTGAACTTATCCAACACCTTCGGGACAACAGAGATGTGTTCGCTTTCTCAGCAGCAGATATGCCTGGGATTGATCCGAACCTCATCTCCCACAAGCTGAACGTTGACCCCACCTCTCGACTGGTTACGCAGAAGAAGCGGAAGCCAATAAGAACCGAGACATCTCAGCCAAAGTAAAAAAACTTCTGGATGCAGGTTTCATCGAACCCTGTCTATATCCGGAATGGCTAGCCAATGTGGTGATGGTTAGAAGGCAAATGACACCTGGAGGATGTGCATTGACTTCATGGACCTAAATAGGGCTTGTCCGAAGGACTTCTATCCCTTGTCGAGGATCGATTTGCTAGTTGACTCGACAAGTAGCCATGCTCTGCTTAGTTTCATGGACACATTCTTGGGGTGTCATCAGAACTTCATGCACCCCGTCGACCGAGCAAAAATGACATTCAATACGAACACCGGGGTGTACAACTACAAAATGATGCCCTTCGGATTGAAAATTGTTGGGGCAACATATCAAAGGGTGGTTGATCAGGTCTTCGCCGAGCAAAAAGGCCGCAACATGGAAGTTTATGTTGACGATTCCATCGTCAAAATCAAAGAGGACAAGGACCATGTCGCGGACCTGGCCGAAACCTTCGCCACCCTTAGAAAGCACCAAATGAAGCTGAATCCGAAGAAGTGTGTATTCGGCGTGAAGTCGGGCAAGTTCCTAGGCTTCATGGTCAGCAAAAGGGGGATTGATGCCAATCCCACCAAAGTACAAGCAGCGCTCGATCTTCCCAAGCTAAAAACAAGAGGGATGTTCAGCACCTCAATGGGAGAATGGCAGCCCTGTCCAGGTTCATCTCCAGAGCCTCGGACAAGGGGTTACCCTTCTTCAAAGAGTTGAAACTCCCGAAAACCAAAGAGCTCATCTGGGAAGATGAGCAAAAAGAAGCCTTCAACTAGATCCGTGAGCACTTAGCTCAAGTCCCAACGCTAGCTCGCCCAGCTGAAGGAGAAACTCTATACTTATACGTGGCATATAGTCCTGCCACCATAAGCGCAATTATGCTGAAGGAAAAGGACAAAGTCCAGATACCGAGAACCGCTACCCCCTGCTCAAAAAGGTTGCCTACGCAGTAGTGGTAGCCACTCGGAAGCTGAGGCCCTATTTTAATTGTCATCAAATAGTGGTTTTAACTGATCAGCCGCTGGAAAAAATCCTCGGCAATGTGGGAAAATTTGGTAAACTGGCAAAGTGGGCCTTTGAGCTCACTGAATTCAGAATTAGCTACCAGCAGAGGACAGCCATCAAAGCACAAGCCCTAGCGGACTTTCTGGCTGAATGCTCGTACCAGGAAACGCTAGACGAAGAAAAGAAGACCTGGACCATTTTTTACGGATGGATCCTCCACCGTAAATGGTTCAGGGGCGAGGATAGTACTTACCTCGCCTGAAGGCAAGTCCTTCGAGTATGCATTCAAATTTTTATTCCGAGCTTCGAACAACAAAGCAGAATATGAGGCAGCGATCGCTGGCCTAGAGTTGTGCATATCGTTGGAAGCCGAGCACGTCTTCCTGTAAACAGACTCTCAGCTCGTCGCAAATCAAATCCGAGGCGAAAGAGCCCTCGATGATTGCTTACCTCGCAAAAATCAAAACGATAATTGCGAAGGTGAGAACTTTTAATGTCGAGCTGATCCCAAGGGGTCAGAATGCATAAGCCGATGTACTCTCCAAAATTGCAAGTTCAAACTCTAACCGAGCTGAACCGATCTGTTTATGTGGAGGTGCGGCGAGAAAGATGTGTTGACGAAGCACCTGAAGTCTGCTGCGTCGCACATGAACTGAGCTGGATGGATCCCATCCTAGCTTACAAACTTCGGGGAGAAATTCCCGAAGACAGAAACTTAGCCTCCGAACTGAAGCGAATTAGCTCAAGGTTCATCGTCTTCAAAGGAGAGTTGCTGAGAAAATCCTTCTCAGCCCCACTACTGAAATGTGTGTGACCAACAGATGCTGACTACATCCTTCGGGAGATCCACCTCGGTATTTGCGGGAACCACATCGGGGGGAGTTTTTTGTCCCACAAGGCATTAAGGGCAGGGTATTACTAGCCCACCATGATCCTATATGCTAAGGAGCTGGGCAGAAAGTGCGAAAAATATCAAAAATTCGCACCAGTTATCCATCAGCCAGCTCGAGATCTCCAGCCGATTTTGAATCCTCTTCCATTTGCTCAATGGGATCTGGATATCTTGGGGTTGTTTCCTGATGCTCCATACCAAACAAGATGGCTGATAGTCGGCATCGACTATTTTAGCAAATGGATCGAGGCCGAGGCAGCCTCGAACATCACAGAGAAAACTGTCCGGAGATATATCTGGCAGAATATAATCACTCGCTTCGGAATTCCGAAGGTATTTGTCTTTGATCATGAGAGGCAATTTGACAATCTGCCGCTAAGGCGGCACACTTATCAATTCGGCATCAAGTTGGCTTATTTTGCAGTATGCCATCCGCAGAGTAACGGTCAGGCCGAAGCGGCGAACAAGCAGATTCTCTACGCACTCAAGAAGAGGGTTGAGGATCAAAAGTCAAGTGGATAGAGGAACTCCCAGGGACCCTCTTGTCACTTTGGACAACCGAAAAAGAGGCTACGAGACATTCGCTATTTGAGCTGGTATATGGATACGAAGCCGTTCTTCTAGTGGAAATCAGCGTAGAGAGTCTGCGGGTGCACCACTTCTTCGCCGAAGATAATGAACAACTCATGAAAGAATCTCTCGATTTTCTGGACGAGGTCAGAGATTCGTCCCTTCATGGGGTAGAAGAGAGGAATGTAGAGCCTTGTCTTCAGAAGAAATCTCCTAAACGATAATCTGCGGCTCGGGGGGGGGGGGGGAGTTTTCTGCTGAACTTCCTCCTCGGCTGGAGCCTCAGGAGGAGGAGGGGACTTATCCTTAATCTCCAATTTCTTCTCCTCTTCAAGCCGAGGCTTCTTCGCTGGAATAAGAGTAGCTTGAATTTATTCCGGCTTGATAATAGCTCTCCTCTTCCTCGGCGCAGACATTTCTTCGTCTGAGTCTCGTAACTTTTGTTTCGGGGTTTTCTGATGTCCTGCGGGAGAGTTACAACACCGAGACTGGAACCGGCCGCCTGTACCTGCAAAATAACGGAGACTCCTGGGAGCTCCGCCTCCAACGGTCAAGTTAGTACTTGTTTGAGGAGTAATAAGTGCGGAAATTAAAGTGATTTAGTCTCTCTAGGTGAGAGTGTTTAATGTATAATCTGTGTGTTATTCGAGTTTCCTCCCTCTTAATGAGGATTAAGAGGAGTATTTATATCCTCGGGAAGCGTGCCAGTCTCTAGGTTTAGGGTAAACCTAGGGCTGACTGGGCCTCATAACAGGATTGGGCCTTGGTGGCCGGTTTTCCCATTTGGCATGGGTGGACACGTGGCGTGTCTCAATTGGTCCGCAGAGGACGAATCTGTAATTGACACGTGGCAGGCTCCTATTGGCCTACGTGAAAGACACGTGGCGGAACCTGGTTGGTCCACTTGTCAGACGGTGATTGGTGGATAAAAATCCCCTAATCATTTGCCCCTCACAGGTGGCACGTGACTGGTCACGTGTCACCTGTGACAGGTGTCGCATGGTGACAGGCGACGGCCTGCTGCAGGTGTCACCTTGCAAATGGCCGAGAGATTTTCCCGCCCAAATTTTGAATTTGGAAGCGACCCTTCGCCTTCTCACTTTGCCTATATAAGGAAGTGCTGACTTCGGTCATTTTTCACATTTGAGAACTTTGCGAGAGAACATTCGGACCCCTGAACTTGCTCTGACACTTTTGTTGCCTACCGCCTGCTCTGACAAGCCGTTTGCAAGGGATTTCAGAATTTCATCAGTCGTCACTCGTTCAGGTAACCGTCGGTTCTCTTATTCTTAATTTTTTTTCTTATTATTATTTTTTGAAATGGCACCATGGAAGCACACGACACGACCTAAGTTAGTGATCAGCCGGTCACCGGGGACGGCTGAATCTAGGACTAGGAGTGCCGCCTGCCCTTTTCTGGACCCATCTTTGCCCTTTATACAAAGTCCGATTGTATCTGTGTCTATGCAGAACGTGATGGCCAGAACAAAGAAGACTGCTAGGATCTCAAACTCGGACGGCTCCTCCCAAAGGGTGCCCATTAGTGAAACATCTGACCAGGCGCCAGATGTAGAAAGGAAACAAGGCGGCTGCCAAGCCGACAGTTCTGAGGGAGGGGGCAAGGTGGTCCCTTCCCATTTTACCGTTGATATGTCCAACTTTTCTCCTGCTCCTTCTGAGGGAGAGGAGGCGGGCCCCTCTGGGAGAGGGGAGGAGTCGTCCTCTTCGGACTCGTCAGAGGACGAGTTCGAGTCCAGCTCTTCTGGCCACGCTTCTCCAGGCTCAGAAGAAAGAAACAGCCGCCTACAAGAGGCGAGGCTTTCTCATGCAGTTGAGAAGGGGGGCAATTGGGCGGAGCCGTCCGCCTCTTACAAAGAGGAAAACACCCCCTACTACTGCACGGTACCCCGGGGCCGGATCGCGGCCATGAAAGACAAAGTGGAGAGCTTTATAGCTAACCACAGAATGGGCCCCGGATTTTTACTGTTCGTGCCGGATCCAGAAGACACTGTCGTCTGGCCGGCTGGTACCAGCTATGATGGCGGCTGCTTTGGATGCTATGAGGCGGCCAACAAAGCTGGGCTGCGCTTCCCATTACATCCGGCTGTTCAGCGGATTTTAGACGGGTATGATTTGGGGTTATGGCAGTTAGCCCCCAACTCTTGGGTAAACGTACTCGGCTATGTGGCCGGGTGCGAAATGTACGGGGTGGAGCCAAACTTTGAGGCTTTCGCCCACATGAACTATCTCAGCCGGACCCCTAAGTCGGGCGGCACCGGCTGGTATCAATTAACAAGCCATAGGGGCTACCTCATGACGAGAGGTAAGGCGAACAAATGGAAGGATTGGCGGAATACCTTCCTTATCATCGAGGGTTCAGACACGGAGCTGAACAAACGTTTTAACAAGTGGAATAGGGATCCGCCTCTTCTCGCAGGCGGCCGCAGCATGCCGCCTGTTCCCCCAAAGGCTAAAAAAGAGATCCTAGACAAAGGACTCTTCAAAGTAGAGACTAGGGTGAACTCTACTTCAGGGGTACGAGAGCAAGTACCCCTGAACTGCGTCCCGAGCTTCAAGTGGCTCTATGAAGAGTACTTTTTGGCCGCCTGTGGCCTCAGCAGTCGGTGCTCTAGAGGTAGCCGGCCTGACAAATACTCTGTTTTTCACGCCTTGTTTACTTGGGATTTTTACTAACTTTGCTGTTTATTTTTTGCAGCTGACGCCATGAGTAAAATAACAGCATCCAAGACTGCGGCGGCCATGTTGCGGGCCTCTCTCATGCAACAGTCTTGTACCGACTCCCCCAACAAGGGGGCACCCTTGGTAGGCCTCGAAACTCTTCCTCTTTTAGGAGTTGTCTTATGCATATACTAACTTTTTTTTTTTTTTTTTTTAGTCGGGCACTCCAAGAGCTTCTTCCTCGCAACAGCCGGACCCCAAGGCCCGGAGGACGACTGTTGCAAGCTCTCCTGGGTCTTCCAGGAAAACAGTGGCGGCTGAGAAGCAGCCGGCCACTTCTTCTAAAACTCCGGCGGGGCCGCCTAGAAGTATGGACAATTACTTGTAAAACTTTCACTTGCTTCCTTCTTGACTTGGTCTAACTTGCTTTTTTACGCTTGATGCAGCCGGACCTTAGGAGCCTGACATGGTAGAGGTAGCCAAGTCCATGATCAAAGCAGTTCCTCCATCTGAAAGGGAGGCGGTCAGGGGTGTCGGCACCCTTGACCTTGATGGGATTGCAGGGGTCCTTGCTGAGGTATACTTGGCATATTTTTGAGTATTTGAATTCCAGGACGCCTGTTTTCTTTTTGTTTGGAAACTGACGCCTGTTCCCCTTTTTACTTAGGCCCTGCTCCGAGTGAACGGCCTTCGCAAGCCGCTTGACCGGAAGAACAAAGAGGTAAAGGCTGCAAAAGCTATGGCCGCCTCTGACTGTGATAAGGCAATGTTTCAAATTGCCCAAAATGAAGTTCTGACAATTGATATTCTTTATTATCAGGCGCAGGCTGCCGCCGCTCTCCGGGCTCAGTTAGAGGCGGCCCAGAAGAGGAACAGCGAGCTGGAGGCGACCGTCTCCAATCTCAAGGCCGAGCTTAAACCTCTCCGCCAAAAGATACTCTCATACGATGCCATGGAGAAATCCTTGGCTAATGTAAAGGAACGCCTGGTGACCCAGGAGAAGAGTCTAACCAAAGAGCTCTCGGAGAAGGCTGAGCAAGAGAAGAGAGAGCTCTCGGAGAAGGCTGAGCAAGAGAAGAGAGAGCTCGTCCGAGAGATGATTGAAGACTCTTCCCAGATCCAGCGCATGACCTGGAGCCGCCTCTTCCCCAGTGCCGACTTTGCCTCGTGGCAAAAAACGTACCGCCAGTGTTCTGAAATATATAATCAAGAGATCCTGGCGGCTGCTGAGGACGAGGCGTTGGAGGAGGCCTTGGTTGAGGATGAGCAGCCGATAGTGGCGCTTGTGCCACTTGGGGGCAAGGCATCGAAAAAGGATGCAGCTGAAGCCGAGTCCAGCAAGAAGAGTGCTGACCAGGCGGCAGCTGCTAATACTGAACTGCCCCCTTCTTAAGCTTTATGTATTCTTTCCACGGCCTGCGTGCCGTTTGCTTGTATTTACCCGGCCAGGGGGCCGGGGTTTTGAATATTTTATTCTTCTTTAATGCCATTTTTGCTTCAAATTTGTCTAAGTGTTGAATATTTGATATTGAATTGTACACTATATCGACTGTTTTGCATGGCCGATTGTAGACAGGTACGGATGGTCCGCCTATGCCCCTGGACGACTGGTTGTCTGTTTCCAAGCTGGGCGATCAGTCGGCCATTTATTCAATCGGTATTGTTCCCGTTTAAAAGATTGGATTACCTTTAGGCAGGCGGTCCTGTTATTAGTAAAATTAACCAAAGGGTTTTCTTACTTAGACTTGTAGGCAGTCTATGACTGGATTACCCTTAGGCAGGCGGTCCTAATCGCCGAGTGATTGAGTAGTAGAGGAATCAAGCGGTGGGTATCGTTTGTTCCCCTTTATTCGCCAATGTTTGTTGGCTATTAACTCGAAGGGAAACCTAGTAGGAATAGTAGTTTGAATGTCCTTGTTTGCCAAAAAACAGGTGGTCTATTCAAACTTTTTAGGTTCCATACCAAGTTTGAGAGAGTGCATGAGTTAACATTGGTGTTACTCAGTCGTCCTCATTCTAGATTGAGTAGTAGAGGTATCAGGCGGCAGATGTCGGCTGGACCCCTTGATTCGCCAATGTTTGTTGGCTATTAACTCAAAAGTTGTTAACCTAGCAGGAGTAGTGGTTGAGAGCCCCTGTTTGCTAAAAACAGGCGGACGACTCATACCTTTTAGGCTCCATACTAAGTTTGAGAGAGTGACTATGAGTTAACTTTGGTGTTACTCAGTCGCCATCACTCCTGCTTGAGTAGTAAAGGTACCAGGCGACGGAGGCCGGCTGAACCTTTTGATTCGCCAATGTTTATTGGCTATTAACTCAAGAGGTACCCCCTGCATTTATCCCAAGTAATACAGGCGGTAATCCGACTCAGATGTCAACTGTTACCACTAGTTTGGTTAGTGATAAAGTTATCCTTGTCTCAAAAACGGCTACGTGATTGCCCTTGGGGACAGTCGTATAGGTGCCGTGTGATTAGTTTATAGAACAATGTTCCACACAAAAGGGAGCTGCTCTCTGCGACGAATTTCATCCGGATGGATGCCGTCGGACGCCTGCTATAATGTTGGGACAGGTCGAATTGAATTTTTACATTTTGATCAGTTGGCTTGACGCCTGGTCTGATCATGTTTTTTTATAGTTCTTGGTGAACTATATTATGTGAGGGTAGCCGTCTAGCGGCGTGCCCCTCTTAAATTAAACATAGAGAGTGGCCGACTGTTTGTCAGTTGGCATGCCCCCTCTTAAAAATGAATATAAACATGGAGAGTAGCCGACTGTTTGTCAGTTGGCATGCCCCTCTTCAAAATGAATATAAACATGGAGAGTAGCCGACTGTTAGTAAGTTGGCATGCCCCTCTTAATACAAAATTGAATAGTAAGTGCAAACTTTTATTAAGTAGCCCTTGACTATTTACATCATTCAAAAGAAATATTTCTTAAGATTATCTACATTCCAAGTTCGAGGTAACGGCTGGCCGTCTGGTGTTTCCAGACGGTAGGTACCGTCTCTAACCTCTTCATATATTCGGTAGGGGCCTTCCCAGTTGGGAGTTAGCTTGCCAGACTCGTTAGCCCTACCCACAGCTTCCATTTTTCTAAGTACAAAGTCCCCCACCTTGAGTGGACGCCTGTGCACTTTTCTGTTGTATGATCGAGTCATTCTCAGGCGGTAAATCTCATGGCGTAAGACAACATTGCCTCTCTTTTCAGGGAGTGAGTCTAACGCCAGGCGCATGGCTTCCCAGTTTGCCTCTTCGTCATACAACATTACTCGAAGAGTCGGCTCGTAGTGTTCTATTGGAAGAACAGCTTCCGCACCATAAGTTAGGAGGAATGGAGTTTCTCCAGTCGCTCCTTTTTCAGTCGTCCTAATGGCCTAGAGAACATGTGGTAGTTCATCCGCCCATAGGCCGCCTGCTCGTTCAATCTTTTTCTTCAGACCGTCTGAGATGATTTTATTAAAGGCTTCTACCTGGCCGTTTGCTTGTGGTCGGCCGACAGATGCAAAGTAGTTTGCAATTCCTTGGTCACCCAACCAGCTTTTGAGAACAGGCGTCTCAAATTGGGGACCATTATCAAAAACCATAGACATGGGAACCCCGAACCGAGTGATGACATTTTTCCAAATGAATGAAATTACATCTTTCGTCTTGATTCCCTTTACCGCCTCCGCCTCTACCCATTTAGTGAAGTAGTCAACGGCAACAAGTATGTACCTCCTGCCGCCTGTAGCAGGCGTATATGGACCCAGAATGTCCATGCCCCACTTAGCAAACGGTAGTGGGCTGCGAATGGTAGTGAGGTCAGTAGCCGGACGGTGAATTAGTTTGCCAAACCTTTGGCACCTGTCATATTTTTTCACCATCTCCATTGCATCTGCTTCCAAAGTAGGCCAGAAGTAGCCCTGCCGCCTTGCCCTTTGAGCAAGCGTCCTTCCACCTATGTGCGAAGCACAGTATCCAGAGTGGAGATCGTCTAGTATCTCTCGCCCCTTTTCTGGAGTAACGCACTTTAAGAAGGGTTGTAGGTACCCCCTTTTGTGAAGTTCTCCCTTTATAATTTCAAAATTGGTGGCTCGTCTTTTCAGCACTGCCGCCTGTTGATGATCATCCGGCAGGGTACCGTTTGTCAGATATGCCCTGATTGGATCCATCCAGGTTGAGCTTCTGTCTAGGATTCCAATAGGGTTTTCCTCGATGCTTCTCTTCTTCATTACTTCCCAAAAAACAGTTCGAGGAGTATCAGAGGAGGCGGATGATGCTAATTTTGACAGTGCATCCGCCTGGTTGTTTTCTGATCTCGGCACTTGGATCAGATGGAAATCCTCTAGGGAGCCGACTGCTTGACGGACCGCCTGTAAATACTTGATCATGGCCGGATGGGTCGCTTCGTATTCGCCATTGTACTGACTCACTATTAATTGTGAATCGGAACAGGCGTCTATTTTTCTTGCCCCTGCCGCCTTGCACATGCGGATTCCAGCTAGTAAAGCTTCATATTCTGCCTCATTGTTTGAAGCCTGAAAACTGAAGCGTAAAGCATACTCGTACCTGTCGCCCTCTGGCGACTGACATATGACGCCTGCTCCACAACCATTTGAAGTAGAGCTTCCGTCCACATATACCTTCCAGACTTGGTCTGGAACTTGAGAGTCAGGAGGACGAGTCATCTCAACAATAAAATCAGCAAAGGCTTGCCCCTTCACTGCTTTTCTAGGCTCAAATGTAACTTCGAGGCTCTGTATTTCTATGGCCCATTTGATCATTCGGCCTGACGACTCCATGATGGTCAGTGGCCGCTTGATAGGTTGGTCTGTATACACGACGACTGCATGTGCCAAAAAGTAGGGCTTCAATTTTTTAACAGCCATGAAGAGTGCAAGACCAAATTTCTCCACTAGGGGATACCTCAACTCGGCATTTTTCAGTACGTGACTGACAAAGTAGACCGGGAGCTGACAGCCGTCTCTCTCAGCAAGGAGAACAACGCTTAACGCATGATCAGAGACGGCCAGGTACATGTAGAGTACTTCTTTGGGCAAAGGGCTGACCAGCCTCGGCAAGGAATGCAAGTGAATTTTCAATTTCTGGAAGGCGGCCTCAGCATCCGTCCCCCATTCAAACCTCGCCTTTTTCTTGATCGCCTGGAAAAAGTATAGGCATTTGTCGCCTGATCGGCTTAGAAATCTTCCTAAGGCCGCCAGACAACCTGTTAACTTCTGTACCTCTCGGATGGTACGAGGCGACTGCATGTCAATGACCGCCTGCACCTTCTCAGGGTTCGCCTCTATTCCTCTCTGATTGATAAAGAATCCGAGAAATTTCCCAGACTCAACTCCAAATACACATTTCTTGGGATTGAGCATGACATGGTGCCGCCTGAGTGTGGCGAAAGTTTCTCGGAGGTCCGACAGATGATCTTTCTGAAGTTTAGTCTTGACAATCATATCATCAATGTATGCCTCGACGTTTCTCCCAATCTGATCAAAGAACACAGTGTTTATCATTCGCTGGAAGGTAGCCGGGGCATTCTTAAGACCAAACGGCATGACCGTGTAACAGTATAACCCCTGATCAGTGACGAAGGCCGTCTTCTCCTGATCTTTCTTCCATAAAGGAATTTGATCGAAACCAGAATAGGCGTCCATAAAGCTCATCAAAGCATGGCCGGCTGTTGAGTCGACCAGACTATCAATTTTAGGCAGAGGGTAACTGTCTTTGGGGCACGCCTTGTTTAAGTCTGTGTAGTCTACACACATTCGCCAGGTGCCATTCGGCTTTTTAACAAGCACCACATTTGCAACCCAGTCTGGGAAGTAACATTGCCGAATGAACCCTGCATCAAGTAATTTTTTAACTTCGGTGGCTGCCGCCTGACTTCTTTCTTCGCCATGGTTCCGCTTCTTCTGCCTTACCGGCTTCTTTTTTGGATCCACAACCAGTTTATGTACCGCCAGCTCAGGACTAATGCCTGGCATTTCATGGACTTCGAATGCAAAGATGTCCTTGTATTCTTTCAACAGATTGTGAAAGTCATCACCTAGGACCCCTAGAGCAGTCGTCCCAACTTTGACTGTTCTGTCAGGACGCGAGACATCTAAGATTAGGTCCGTATGCTCACCAGTCGGCTGAGGGCGGAATTCATCCGACCGCTCCTCTGCCAATGATTGCTATTTTTTATCTTTTCTTGCGGCCCCCATCTGGGATGCCTTTCTTTTCTTGCCGCCTGCTTTTTGAACAGGCGCACTGTCCTTGACATTGTCAAGGTCTGTTTTTTCACCGCTTGACCCAGTGGCCATAACAGTGGGCTTGATATCCGAGAGATAGCACTCTCGGGCCATCCTCTGATCTCCCCTTAGGGAGCCGACTGTTCCATTGTCCCTCTCAAACTTGAGCAACATAAGAGATGGGATTATTACAGCCTTGGAATTATTTAGGGTTGGTCGTCCCAGAATCATGTTGTAGGCCGAGAGTTCTTCTACCACCAGGAACCGGACTACCATGTGTCGTCCTTCCCCTTTTTCACCCAGGCGGATGGGTAGATCTACTCGTCCCACAGGGTGGACGACTCCTCCTCCAAACCCTACTAAAGGGTGGGAGGCCGGATGTATACAATCAGTTTTGTACTTCAATTTTGACAGACATTTGCTACTGATAAGATCTGAGGAGCTTCCAGTATCTATGAGGATTCGGCCAACTCTCTGATTGGCCACTTTACATTCAATGACGATAGGGTCGTCATGCGGCCCTCTTACCCCTCCTAGATCTTCTTCAGTGATGACAATCTCAGGAAATGAATATTTGGACGGCCGTTCTTGGTGAACGGAATTTACATCTAACCGCCTGATATTGTTTTTGTTGCCCCTAATAGTGGGGCCGCCTCCTGAGAAGCCGCCTGCAATGGTGTAGACGACTGCATCATCTGTATCAGAGCTGTCGGCCTGTTGATTCTTTTTGGCCGACTGCTGTTTTGAGGAAGTGTTCCCCGTAGATTTCTTGACATAAGTGTCAAGATCACCTTGCTCAGCCAGGCGGTCCAGATACCGCATGAGACTGATGCAGTCATTGGTGTGATGACCAACATCATCATGATAAGCACAGAATTTATCTTGGTTCCGGTTGTTTGCAGAACCCTTCATGGGGACCGGCTTCTCAATTGAGATCCGTCCCTCGATTTCTTTTAGGATAAACTGGTTATCCTTGTTAAACGCATACTTTGGGGAGTATGGTTTGAATTCTTTCTTCTTTTTCTGGGCCGGCTGTTTAGAGGAATCAGCCGCCCAGACTTCTTTTCTCTTCTTTTCTTTGTTTGACGACTGTATCTGTCGTCCTTCTTTTCTGTCGAACTTTTTCCCGTCCGACTGTTTCACTGTACTACAAAGATCAGTTGCCTGTATATAGGCTTCTGCTTCAATCAAAGCCTCCTGAAGAGTCGCCACCCTCTTTCGAACCAGATCAAATTTGAAGGTCGACCCGTCTTTGAGACCCCTGAAAAAGTCAGTATAAGCTACCTCATCCGGTAACCCTTGAATTTGTATTCTCATCAGGTTAAACCGCCTGATGTAAGAACGAAGCCCCTCCTTCTCGCCCTGCTGAATTGTTCCCAAATCAAGGGTCGTTTTCTTCGCAGGGATGTTCATGGCAAAGTTGGAGGTGAACAAGTAAGCAAGCGTCCTGAAGTTGTTTACACAACCAGTCGGCAGGTTGCCGAACCATTGTTGTGCAATTCCTTTGAGGGTCGCTGGAAAACACTTGCACCAAGTGGGATCATCCAACCCTTGAAGGTACATTAGGTTGGAGAATGCCATCAGATGATCTTCTGGGTTAGTAGTGCCATCATAGGCGCCTACTAACACATTTTTCACTTTGGCCGGCTGAGCGGCTTCAGTGATTTCCTTGGAGAAGGCCGACGGCTATTCACCAAGTCTAAGCAACCGTAGCTGCCAGTCCAAAGGTTGGACATTTTTAGCTGCGTGTCCACCAAACGGAGGTGGCTGCATAAAATACTGTTGCTGTGGTACAAACGGTAAGTTTGGTACCGCCTGGTCGCTATGAAAGCCTGACCGACGGGAGGTGCCGCCTGACTGACTCTCATGACACGACTGGGTATTTCGCAGACTTTCTTGAAAATTTGAAGTAGAGGCCGACTCTGACAGTCGGTCACTTTTCTTCTGTTCTAACAGCAGACGAGCGTCTGTGTATGTTTTCTTCGACCCGTCCGCCTGAATGTGACGAACAGGTTTCCTACTTCCTGTAGGAAAACGGAATTTTGTGAAATCAAGAGCAGGCGGCTCCTGCTTCCTTGATTTAGGATGAGGAGTCGCCTCCCGCCCTTGAACTGGCTTCCTTTTCAGTGAAGTGGATGGTTTCTTGGCCGACTGTTCCTTGGCCGGAACAGGCTTCTTATTAAGCAACTCTTGAATTTCTCCCTTGAAGTCCCTCATGAAGGTCATGAGTTCGTTCCTTGTGATGGGAGCAGACCCATCAGTTGGCTGTTGCCGAACAGGCGGTGAGCCTGCTGGCTCGCTTCCTGTTTGAAGATGCTCCCGCTCCCTCCTTTCGGTATGACGGGTACGTCGGGCCCTTAGGGTCCCGTCTGAAGCTGTGTGAGCTTCAACTTCAAATTCACTCTCGGTATCATGGTCCGACTGAACTTGAGGGTCGTCTAGGGGACGCCTCTCTTCAGGAGTCGGTACAGACGTGGATGCCATCTCAGAAGTACTCTCCCCACAGACGGCGCCAAATGTTTCGGGGTTTTCTGATGTCCTGCGGGAGAGTTACAACACCGAGACTGGAACCGGCCGCCTGTACCTGCAAAATAACGGAGACTCCTGGGAGCTCCGCCTCCAACGGTCAAGTTAGTACTTGTTTGAGGAGTAATAAGTGCGGAAATTAAAGTGATTTAGTCTCTCTAGGTGAGAGTGTTTAATGTATAATCTGTGTGTTATTCGAGTTTCCTCCCTCTTAATGAGGATTAAGAGGAGTATTTATATCCTCGGGAAGCGTGCCAGTCTCTAGGTTTAGGGTAAACCTAGGGCTGACTGGGCCTCATAACAGGATTGGGCCTTGGTGGCCGGTTTTCCCATTTGGCATGGGTGGACACGTGGCGTGTCTCAATTGGTCCGCAGAGGACGAATCTGTAATTGACACGTGGCAGGCTCCTATTGGCCTACGTGAAAGACACGTGGCGGAACCTGGTTGGTCCACTTGTCAGACGGTGATTGGTGGATAAAAATCCCCTAATCAA
>NW_018745323.1:126749-148584 GCF_001683475.1 Chenopodium quinoa | reverse complement strand
GTTCATAGCATACATGAAAGAGCAGCTCGATCGGGTTATTGAACTCCAATAGGCCAATATCCCCTAACCAAAAAGCTAGAAAAGATAAAAAGATGTATGATGAATCCCTTTATTAATTAGAAAAATGGTTTTTTTTTGTTAATGGACCATCTCAATCAAAAGCATAAGCTGATGGTTGAGGCCCAACCGCCCAGGAATATGTTTTATACTCTATCATGTACCCTCACTCGAGAGCACGTTGGGTTTGAAGTGTGGATGCAGCATAGGTCATCTGCATACCCTATGTTAATGGATTATCTCAATCAAAAGATTAAGCTGATGATTGAGGCCCAGAAAAATGTTTTATACTCTATCACTTTTGGCTAAGTACTCATTAGAAGCACCATGAATTCGCCAGTCTAGCCTTACATTCTTTGCATACACTACAATTTGCATACATATTACACTATATTAGGAGACAATACATGCCAATACTAAGCTAACTTGGACTCAAAGTTTACTGTCAGAACTAAGCTTTAAGACTCGTATACTGCAAACACAATTCTGATCCAAATCTCCAACTTTACTTGAAAGTAATATTATCTCACTAGAATAACCTTTAATATTACTATTAAATTGTGTTTTTTTCGTGTATTATACAAATTACACCTACTAATTAGCAAGCTATATAAATCAGCCCCGAATCCTCCGACTTCTTATCCTCATTTCTCACAATACATACACTTCCTGCAGCTTGTTGAGTCTACAAAAATGGCTTTCGCCGCTTCCTCTAAATTTCTTCTCATCTTGCTATCAATCACGTTGTTAGCTCCAGGTGTGCCATTGCTAGTAATGATCTTCTTCACGACGATCACCATTTCTCTATTGTGGGATATGGATCCACGATTTATCGTGTATAGATAAGCTAATCAGGCTGTTTGAGTCATGGATTGAGAGACATGGCAAGATTTACCACAGCATTGAAGAGAAGTTGCATAGGTTTGAGGTGTTTAGGGACAACTTGGAGCACATTGATGAGACTAACAAGAAGGTTAAGAACTACTGGTTGGGCCTAAACGAGTTTCGCTGACATGACCATGAAGAGTTTCAAGAAGAAGTATTTGGGCCTTAACGCCGACCTGCCCAAGAGTGGCAAGGCCTCTGGATTCAGCTACAAAGATGTCCAATTCGAGGCCTGCCCAAGTCTGTTGACTGGAGAAAGAAGGGTGCTGTTACTCCTGTCAAAAACCAAGGCAATTGTGGTGGGTATTTCCTTCTTTAAGTCATCTTATTTAGTTGTTTATGATACAACAGAAATACCATACTGTTATGTGTTTGGTCACTGAGGAAAATAACTTGTTACTACAGGTAGTTGCTGGGCATTTTCGACAGTGGCTGCAGTAGAAGGAATCAACCAGATAGTGACAGGGAACTTGACTTCACTTTCGGAGCAAGAATTGATCGATTGTGACAACACTTACAACAACGGATGCAATGGAGGTCTTATGGACTATGCTTTCCAATACATCATGGGTAACAATGGACTTCACAAAGAAGATGACTACCCTTACCTTATGGAGGAAGGCACTTGTGATAACAAGAAGGTATTTATAATAGTTGTATACAATATTGCACCCTCAAATAACAAGAAAATTTAGGAGTAAAAATGTTCAAGTTTATTGTACGTACAAGCTATATCATATAACCTCACAAAATTTCAAAATCAATCAATTAAACTCACAATAACACCTAATATGTGCTAAGTTTTTTTTATGATGATATTTTATTAGAAGTTGCAATGGTCAAATTTGTTATTTTCCTTGAAGCTATCTTGAATGTTACTATCAGTTAAACAAAGTCCCTATCATATACAAGTCTGATAACCTCGGAATACTACATGGTTGAATAGGACTTTATGGTGATTGTTTTTGGTCCTCTGCATCAAAATGATCTCCTAAAATGACCATATACATGTTTGAATAATTGGTTATCAGGATGTCAATGAAGTGGTCACCATTGATGGCTACCATGATGTACCAGCCAACGACGATGCAAGTCTTGTCAAAGCACTGGCCCATCAGCCTATCAGTGTAGCTATCGAGGCCTCTGGCAGAGACTTCCAGTTCTACAGCGGGGTAACTAATCAAATCAAGTTAAATTTCTAGCAATAACTTGTTAGCATAATATTGTCTGACCCTTTTTTTTTAATAATCTATAGGGTGTTTTTGATGGACACTGTGGAACTGCCTTGGATCACGGAGTTGCAGCTGTCGGGTATGGATCAGCCAAGGGCATGGACTACATCATAGTGAAGAACTCTTGGGAAGCAAATGGGGAGAGAAGGGATTCATCAGGATGAAGAGGAATACCGGGAAGCCAGAAGGTACTTGTGGTATCAACAAGATGGCTTCTTATCCTACTAAAAGCAAGTGATCAATTGATTAACTATAACTCATCAGTTTCTGGTAGTTTTCCTGCCAATTACAGGAAACTATATCTATGACTAATCAATCGTCTTGTGTATTTCATGCTACTTGTTTCGTTTAAATTTCATTTGACATACATTGTAATTTCTTTGTAATTCAAGTTTAATTACTTAATAAGAAAAACAAGCATTTATTTATATTTGGCGCCCTACTTCCCTTTCAATAACCTTTCCATCTTAAAACTAAGCTAATATAAGAGCAAATAAGTTCAAATAAGGGTCAATAAGATTAGACAAGAGATACAAAGGCGAAAACAATGAAACATATCTATACTTTGCTGTTGTATCATCATCATTGCATATCCATCCAGTTCTAATTCGTCCATTGGTTGTATTCAATGGGACTTATGCATCAAAATGAGAAATCATCACCAAATCGCTAAATATATATATTATGAATAACATGAATTGTAACAGTTCTCTTGATTATTCATATTTCCTATCTAAAAATAATATAAAAGCACTACTAGACTCGAATCAATAATTAAGCAGGAAGTAGAACTTGGTCAGGAGCGTGTATTTGAGCACCAGACTCATCGCGAGGCCTAACCAATTCATTGGCTTCGTTGATCTCATTCAAGCTATTTTCTATTTCGTTCTCTTCCAATGACCTTCCTTTAGTCTCAGGAGTGAAGAAATAAGTCACTACAGCTCCAATAAGAGAAATCACACCATAACGATCAAGTAACGACCAGTCTTTCCGGTGCATTTGTAGTCTTTCTCCTTATCTTCAACCCACAAAAACGCAACTGAGCCAATAATCGCACCCACTTTTCCTGCAGCCCCAGAGAACCCATGGCATGTTGCCCGAAACCTTGCAGGAAAAAGCTCAGCAGGAACAATGAAAGTGGTGGTATTTGGGCCGAAGTTGGAGAAGAAGAATACAAAGCCATAGAGGAACATGAAACCTATTTTTATCACCATTAAAAAGAACAATATAAGGCACTCCGATGGCAAATAAGAAAATAGCAATAAGAGTGAAACCCATCATTTGGATCATCCTTCTCCCAATTCGATCAATAAAAAAGACAGTAGCCCAGTATCCAGGGATCACCGAACATACTGTTATGATCGCCTGAAGCCTGGCTACATTGTATGCGTCTTGAAAAGCATTATTTTTCTTGATTTCGTCCTTTGGAAGGATGGACTTGTATATGCAAGACTGGACGAGGGTGCTGCTGTAGAAGACTATGTCTAGTAGGAACCATGTGGCAGCACAGGAGAAGAGATGGTGGCCGTGAAGGTGAAGAAATTGCTTCGAGAAAAACGAATAAGTGGAGGGAGGTTGGAGGATGAGGAGGGAGGGGGTGTAGCCTCATCTACTATTTGGTTCATTTGGACATCCAGGACCTTCTCCATGTCCTTTGCTGCTTGTACCACATTGTGCTTCACCAAGGCTGTGTACCTAATTCATAATAGCATACGTTTCTCAATTAAGAGGTGAAGTCTTTTTTGCATAGTATTTTGCCTTAATATTTAAGCTACTACTATCATACAGAGGTACGGGATACCGGGATATTCAGCCACTTAAAAAATTAGGTAAGCAACTTCCTCCATTCGATAGTAAATAGAAGCTCACATTCACTCTATCATTGCCAATCAAACAACTGCACATACATTTTTTCTTCCCAAGAAATCATATATCAGCAAAACAGCTACTCAATGAGCCAACTGTTGGCTTGAGCAAGATCTATGCTAGACTCGGCAATCTAATGGGAATTTTTTGCATATGTTTCAATTAAAAAGATTGATGTCTATATATATGTTGATTATGCAGAATCTCATAGTGTGCTTGTGAAGATAAAGAGGAGTTGAACAGAGTTTCACAGTTGTGAAACTTGACATGTTAATAGTTATCCACATAAATGAATAATCAGATCAGATTAGATTAGATATAAGTTGATTAGAGGTGGATACCTGGCGGTTTCAGGCATCATCATACGCCAATAGAAAGTTATGGCAGCAGGGATGGCACCAAAGCATAAGTATGATCCGCCATGCTAAATCAACCGCCAAAGCATGCGACTTATGATCTTTCGAGGCGTTAGTGGCCTGGATAAAGATAGCACAGACAGTCATTATCACCATGGAGCTAAACAATATCCCAAACCCCTGCATGGAGAACACAGCCGCAATAAACGCTCCACGAGTCTTCTTGTTAGCAAACTCAGACATGATGGTAGCAGAAAGAGGATAATCCCCACCAATTCCTACTCCAAGGAGGAACCTGAAGAAGGCTAAGCTAAGGAGGACGCACGTCTTAGATTTACAAATAGAGAAACCACACCCAAAGGAAGATAAAACCATGAGGGCTAGAGCCAAGCCGTAGACTTTTCTACGGCCAATCCGGTCCCCAAGGATACCAAATACAAGCTGGCCAAGGGCAGTCCCAAGGAGAGCGACAGCTACCATGGCGGATATGACAGCAGCCGGGATGTGAAACTTCGGTGTCTGATCGTGGTAGTAGACGTGGCCAAGGAGGATGGTAACAGGAGGAATGCAAAAAAGATCATAGGCATCAGAGAAAAGGCCCATCCCAGCTATAATAATGGCCTTAAAGTGGTAATATTGTGTCTTAGCTGTGTCTAAAGCTGATAAAACTTTCAGCCCCATGCTTTAATTTTGTAGTTCTATCTTAAAACTATATTATAGTTCAAAATATATATGATTTGGTGATCAAAAAATTATGGAGAAGAGCTAAAAGAAAGCAAGAAAAATTAAATTAATTTGGAAGGTGCTCTCTGCTAAATTGAGTGATGAAGATGACAGATAGACAATGAAGTTTTCTTAATGTAATGTTAAACATGTGATTAATATATAATCAAGATTTTTCAAAGGATTTGAGGGTAGACTTTGACTTGTTTGGTTGGTTGTTAGTCCTCTCTCTTTCTCCTGCAATGGACAGTAGGAGATGTCCTACTGCAATGGTTGACTCTTATTTCAAATGGGTTTGATTTTTCTTTTTAACCATAGTATTATGTAAGTACTCCTTTTTAATTTCTTAAGAGAATTAAAAGGCTTATATTTCTCTAATGTGATCAATTTATCATATAGCTAGGGCCAATTGTGTTGTCAACAATACAATCGAGATTTTTCTCAAGAAAGCAAAAGTTGAAATCGACTCTAGTTTGTAGCAAACCCTCAATGATTACGTGAAACTAAGGTGACTTTTCTATTACGAAGGATGACTTCTTCCAACGTTTTTTGTAAGGATAAAAGTAATACTTTATACTTCACACTCAACTTTTGGTGTAGGGTAAATACTAATGTATTTTTCAAGTTCTCCCTGAGCTCAATTTCTAATCAGCTAAATCGAAGCTGGTGGCGCTATGCTACTCCAGTAAGGGTGTAAGGCAGTCTACCGTCGTCTCACGTACATGACTGCTAGGAAAAGCATATGCGGAGTAATTGGTAGAGGAAGTTGCTTTGAGTCTTCAAAAAATCGTCAAAAGCAAGCCCAGAACATGGAAAATGAATTCTAGTATCAATCCGGCACACCCCTAATTCATGGAAAATGAGTATTACTACTGAACTTCTCTAAAAGATTTAAAATTATTATATGTGGGCAATGAACATTTTAGGTAAATGATCATCTTTCTATTCATTTTGGTAAAATTATTGCCCCTCTTCTGCACAGACCTAAAATTTCTATTGAACGACAGAAATAATCCACCACGATAATACATTATAAATATATATAGAATAAGAAAATAAATTCTTACATTCTACCAAAAAAATTCATGCTATTGGGAGCATCTTATGCGGCACGTATAGGAGTGAAATTGGTATCTCGGTGTATGTTTGTTACAAAAGTCACCTTTCCACATACACCCGTTCTTGCACAAGCGTAGGTCTCGTATCACCGCCCTCGATGATCTCGAGCGCACCATTATATTGTTGACATTCTTCCATTATGTTTTACGTAGATTGGATTGTATTCTCAAATTTCATGGCTTTCCTCGAGTTACATTATTGAAAACCAAGGGAATATCATCTACGTAAAAAATAATGGAAGAATATTTGGCAACTTAAAATTGTGAATATCATCTCTCATAATACGTCATGAAATTAACCACCGTTTCAGGCGATTTGTTAGTATCCTAATACAATAATACGAATCAAAGGTAGGCTTGATAAGTTATAGGCTCTTCCCAAGATACAACATATGGAAAGGGAGAGGTGCAGAAAAGTCTCTAACCTGTTCATCAAATCCACGATAGCTGAAGGCCGTGTAGTCAGGGGGAACCCACTTCACATGTGGATCAATTTGTCTGCTTGCTTAGTTGTGTTTTAGCAATTAGTAAGCAGATATATGAAAGGAGAGGAGAGGCAAGCAGGGAAAAAAGGCTTGCATATTTCCTTACTATTCTTCCTCACACCAAAAGGATTTAGTACATTAAAAGGGTAAGGAAAATGGATGCCCAAACCCTTCCCTTTCCCGATTTTATATGCAAGAAAGGAAAAATAGTTGCCTCTCTTGCTTACCCTCCAAATTCCTCATCCAAACATATTGTCAAGAATCAAATTGGAATCCACTACATCATACCGAAATAAACAACATTTTTCATGTAACTGACACAAAAGGCACGAGAAGGAAACAATATGAAATTTGATCACATTATATCACTAATACTAATACCAATCCATAAACCATAGCCAAACATCTATAATTAGCTCCAAGCAGAAAATCAACTGCAATAGTTTAGCCAAGGCCCACCAGGTCATGAGTGGTGTCCAATACAATTAAGAGTCAAATAGCCAAGACCAGCGCAAGTTTGTCACATCATTTAGCAACACTATCAACTAGTATCCAGCTAATCCATTGACTAGTTGGACTGTGCTAATCCGTTAAACTAACAGAATACATACCTTTACATGCACATTCAGCAGCTACTACACAGAATTGAGAAGCGGTTCAGCTCACGCAGGAATTGCAGGATCAAACTGATTACCACATGGGGGTACACCAGGTGCCTTGTATTTCATCACAACTCCCTCCAGGATACCATCTGACCTAAAAGTGGGTGAGAATAACCTTGGGTCAACAGGACCAGGCAACTTGAAAGAGATGGAGAATGGTCCAGGTGGGCTCAACTGTGACAAGCTCAGGTGGTACACAGTTTTAGGATTCTTTTTAGCTAGTTCTCCCCCTGTTATGTTTCCTTGAAGATGAACCTTCCCATCACGTTCAATCTCACAGCTCAAGTCACCTGCACAACAGTACAGCACAAGCGGGCTTTCAATATCACGACTACTATATGATTTAACCCAATCGGGTTTTTTTTTTTTTTTCAAAGTTTTGAAATGACTAATGCACAACAGTTACCAATGCAAAAAGATAAATTTGTTAGCTATGTCAGCAGGTTCGTCATTCCTCAACTTAATGGGTTTTGATCAGATCACCAACCATGTGACAAGTCAAATTCAGATTCTGATCATAAATTTATATGGGTCAGGTTCAGAAATTTAGGTCCGCACATTTCAGATTATACATAAAGAACTTGGGTACTTGACCACAATGCCAAGCCATTGTAATCTAACTGCCAGCTCAACACCTCCTTCACCTTCTCCAAAAAGGAAGCCAAAAGTTATAAGAGTGAACAAAGGTAAAGGAGAGACTTACAATTGTCCTTTCTAACACCAGGAAGTGCAACTCGAAACAAGTAAGCTGATTCACTTATTCCAATGTCAACATGACCAATAGGAGGTCCAGCTGTTCCATCTCGAGCTGTTCCAGTTAGAACAACTTGGGTTGTGTCTGTCTTGGATTGAAGTGTAGGATTCTCTCCCATATCAACTCCGCCAACTTTGGTAGCTATGAATTTATACTAAATTTACACCTGCGAAGTGTAACCAAGCAATATCAAACCATCAATCCCAAATTGAATTTTATCAATGATAACTAGTCAGTTAACTACACTTGAAACAAAGTTGGAGACTGAAAGAAGACAAATTTAAAACAGCATTCACATG
Source organism: Chenopodium quinoa (assembly GCF_001683475.1). NCBI lineage: Eukaryota > Viridiplantae > Streptophyta > Magnoliopsida > Caryophyllales > Amaranthaceae > Chenopodium > Chenopodium quinoa. The sequence continues at coordinate 140,147 of NW_018745323.1, read as the reverse complement.
TCAAGAAGCAAGGATCTTAAATCAAACAGGGTTAACAAAAAGTTAAACTACACTTGAAACAAAGCTTGTGACTGAAAAAAGACAAAATTAAAAACATCCTTCACATGTCAAGAAGCAAGGATCTTAAACTAAACAGGGTTAACATATAGTTAAATCATTACTTTAAAATTTTTAAGCATGGTGTACGTAGTTGTATACACAAAGCAAAGTATGATATAAAGCAAATAAGCACCTGTAAACTGTTTCCTCATGACCTCCCCACTCTCCCAATTGTCCCCCTTTGTCTTTCTAATAAGCAGTTGTCAAGACACTCAATGTTCTGGGCCAAAAGACGAATGATAAAAATGCATATTCATCAATAGACAAAATTTACACGCATATTCAGGAGAGTAATTGTTCTTCCAAGAGGTAGCAAGTGAGGAACATATGTCTTAGATTGATTGTTGGAAAAGATCTCGGCAAATATTAGTTTACAAACTAGAAATTCAGGAGATAGAGTTTATAGCATGAAAAGTCTAGAGAGAACATCTTGACTCCACATGTATGTCATTATGTCAATCTCAATCAATTCTCCATAACCTAGCATCCTGAGAAATGTTTATCATAGATGACTGCTTAGCCATTAATTCACCAACACTAAACCAACCTTGGTGCACAAAGCTCACAGCTATTAGGTCTAGAGCTAAAGATCTTCAAACCAACAAAAACCAAACTCTCTCAAAGGAGCGACCTCATTAAACCAAGGGTGTCTTTACTATAATGGGAGCCCTGTGAGATAAATATGAAATTGGGCACTTGATTCATAATTGAAGCAATACTAATAAATAATTTTTTTTTAAGATAAAATACATCTCAAATATACCAAAAAATTAAATAGTTTGGGAATTAGATAGGGAAGAAAAATACGATGCACATAATAGAAACATAAATGAGGTAAAGGATGGCAATGGCATTTGGAGACAAGAAGCATAACTACGAAGTAAGCATAGTGGTTGGATCCTTTCAAAGCACCTCCTACATATTCGAACTCACACCCTTAATAATCAGTTTAACTGGCATTTGCATGCATATCATTAAGTCAACTCTGAGTACTTGTTTTCTTGCTGCAACAATTAGTATCAAACCTATGATTGGAGGCCCCTTTTTTGGGTTGGGTCCTGCAGTTGCTATGATTACAGGTTTGAAGCCAGCCATGCATTTATTCCCCTCAAGTTCTTGAAATGAACCTATTCAATAGCTAAATTTTTTCTTAAACAAGTTTTAGGTGCAATTTATGTGAACATAGGTATTGTGAATACTATGGTCAAATGAGATAAAATTGAAAGGAATCGCGCATATGATGCTTACAGTAAAACCCCACAACAGTATGTCAATAATCAACCAAATATGAACACAGGCATTGTGATCTAATGAGTGACAAAAAAAAATGGAATTTACCATGATCACATGACTAAATCTTTTGCTAACACATATTGAACAAAACACGCTTGAAAAACAAAAAAGGCTATACATCATCAAAACTCAAAATGCTAATGAAACAAGTTTCTGCATGGCTTTTCTCCAAAAGATTCACATATAAAAGTTGAATTAAAACCCCTCATCTCAATCAATCTGTCAACACTTCAAGAAGACCTAAGCAAACACATTAGCTGTGTGCCTGTGTATATAATCCTCATTGCACTACCATTCAATAATGAGAAGCTAAGTTTTAAAAACCCTAATTACACATAATTTAATAAATGTTGGGCAATAATGCAATATAACCCACATTTTCTCTAAACTAATTGTTGGCCTACGCTTAAGTCTCTCAATTTATAGAAACGTAATCATTGAAGTTAATAGAGAGGAATATCAAGTATGTATTTGAATTAGATTAGGATGCCATTTTTTGGGGGTGCTTTTAATGAAAAAGCAGCTTGTTTGTATTATTATTTATAAAAATAAGCACATCTTACAAACTAGTAAAGTAGCAACATGCCATCTTATAAGATGGAAATATTGTTTAGAATTAGGACATAGTCTTGCCTATAGACAATCCAAATTACAACAACAACAAAGCCTTGATCTCAAAAGGATTTGAGGTAGGCTGACATGAACCGTCATTCAAAACTGTCGGTCCAAAATGCAAAATGCGAGAAAAATTTAATGCATATTAATACAAGCTTCAAAAGCTAGTATCGTTCTTTTTAGGGCTCACAATACAACTCCTACCTTGCTAACGAAATTCTCACTAGCATAAAACCCTTTGACATAAATTTTACAAATAACAAATTCAACAAGTTGATCTAAGATTAAATCCACGCCACAAATACATATCATCACCAAAACCTGTAAAATAGAACCTTCCTTCCACATTCTCAACAATGAGCAAAACAAAATAAACATACAAAAGGTCCATTTTTACAGTTCTATTCCAACATAAAAGGGTTCTGCAACGCATTAGAAACCAATTTGACTCAATTATCAAATTAGTCTCCAAAAATCACATTGAATTCTGCCATTTTATGAATATCAAAAGCAAAATTCCAGTAATAAAATTGCTCGTTATAATCTTTCACAACTTCGGTAATTACAACAAAAACTTCAATAATAGACCATAGAAGAACCCTAATTTCATAATACTGGCAATTAAATCAACGATAAACCCTACATTTCACAATCTTACTACCTTTAAAAGCCATAGTACCTTGGGAATGGGTTTGTGCACTAAATTGTGAAATTAATTTTTGGAATTAACGAAAATGAAAAGAATAGAAGAGATATTTACCTGAGAAGGTGGTTTAATGGAGGAGAGAAAGCTCAGAAGGCGCTTCAATGGAGAATTCAGAGTACGCTGCACTACAATGAAGGAGAGAGAAAGGAGTGCAGCGTAGAAGTGAAAAGGCTCAAAGGAGAAAGAGAAATTGGTGGAAAATTAATGTTACGGAAAGTGGTTAACACTTTTTTTTACTCCGTATTGGTGGAAAATTGGTGTAGATACCGAAATTGGTGGAAAATTGGTGGAAAAGGCTCAAAGGAGAAAGAGAAATTGGTGGAAAATTGAATTTACAGAATTGATTTTTACTGATTGGGCTGTTCCATTTCAGATACGGAGGAGGTATCAAACCGATCCGATTCGGTCCGAAATTTTAAATTATACTGGGTAAAAGATACAATCAGTATTTTAGTTCAATCCGAAATTTTGAATTTGAAAAAAATTTGGGGTTATTAGATTTTTGGATCGGGTCAATCCGAAATATTTGAAACCATAAAAACATATACGAGTATAAAAAAAAGCACTCTTATGGCTTTGTTTTCATAATTTTAAGCAAAATTTAAGTCCAATCCAAGACCGATTTCTAAAGGCTTTTGAATCAAACCAAACTAGATACCGAAATTTTTTTTATTTCTTGACTCGGTCTTGAATCGGTTTTCTTCGGTTTAATCTAATTCAATTTAGTTTGGATCGGTCTTTGAACACTCCTACTTGCAGAGTTGCAGTGGAACACTTCCTCACTCTTTTTACCATTGCATCTGACCTATACATTGTATCTCTAGCTGAATCTACTTATTTTTTGTATGACTTATACCAGGCGCCCCTTCATCTAGTGGTGGATCTTAGATCGAAAAGTTTGGAGGAAAGGGGGGAGAGACAAAGACAAAAATTAAGTTTGACCTTAAAAAACCCGCCAAAGGAAATTGCTGCCTTCCCCAACTAAGAGACGCTTGTGACCTTAACTCAAGTTTATATGAAAAGAAATCTAGTTACCAGTGATAATTAAATAATAAGATTGCAAACAATATGTTGGAACAAAGTGGTTTTAAGTGTGAATTTGTGAAAATGGTAAAGTCCCACATTGGTGGAAAATGAAACTCTTGCTTGGTTTATATAGGTGTATGTCACCTAAAGGGGTGTGGCCCTTGGGCTACCCACATTTTGTGGAGAGGAAGGACTTACCTACCAAACCAATCTAACACACACACGCGCCGAATCGGGCCGGGCCGGGTTGGATTTCTTAAACAAATTTATATTTTTTGAACAAGGATTAATTCCTTGATTTTGTAACTGATTTCATTAATAAATATTTAGCTGTTACAGCCTTCAAAATCTGTCCGTTTTTTTTACTGTTTGGCAACGGTTATTTAACGTGATTTCAGCCCTTAATTAAGCCCGTTAATTACTTGGTTAAAACCGTCCAGGTTCATCTTCCATCCAATATAAATAGCTGCTCTCCCTCACTGAATTTCTACACACAAAAAAATCAAAAACTATTTTTCAGAATTCACAAAACGTTTTACAGTTTACATTTTTCAAAAATAATTTCCACAAACTCTTTCTGAAATTATTCGAACATTGTTCCTAGTTTTGGTGTTTCGTTGTCCGGTGGCTCTATGCAAATCCATCGGTATATCTTTTTGTTACGAGAGACTGTTTTATCCTGGGGAGCATCCGGTTATTGTACGAGCTGCTTGCACACATTAAAGGCAGTACCGTGAATGTTCTAAAGAGAGCGACATAGTCCGCGACTCAGTCTTATTCCGGTAACATTGTTCTGTTTTATTGCTTACAGCAGTTCGGTTTACAACAATTTTAGAACAAGCTTTTCTGCCTTTCGTATTACTATGTCTACCGACGATATGACTATGTCCAATGACCTTAACAAGCCCTTCCGTTTTGAAGGTGCTCATTTTAAAAGGTGGAAACAAAAAATGCAATTTTCCCTCACTGTTAAGAAAGTGCATTCTGCCTTGACTGTCCCTAAGCCTGTTATTCCTGATAATGCTGAACAAGATGACCTAGTGTATTGGAATAGTGAAATCGAAACCTGGAATGAAACTGATTTCATGTGCAAAAATTATATTCACAAGACTAAGGAATTTTCCTTAGAGAGTTTGATCACTCAGCTCCGTATAGAGGAAGAATCCAGAAAATAGGACCAGAAAGAAGAAGTCTTACAGCTCACTGCAAACAATGCTCCTAAGCGATCTGCTACAGTTCTCAAGCCTGCTGGTAAGAACTTCAAGCCTCAGAACCGGAAGAATAACTTCAACAAAAATAAATCGAATATTCAAAAGAACAATGGAAAGCAACAGATTCAACCCCCTAAGAATGGTACTGGTCAATTTCTATGCTATAGGTGTGGAAAACCAGGCCATATGGCACGAAAGTGCAGGAACATGCCTAACCCTGTACCACGGGCTAGCATGATAGAAGAGCCACTCGTGGCTATGATTACTGAGATCAACCTTATTGGTGGATCAGAAGGGTGGTGGGTAGACACTGGCGCTACACGCCATGTCTGCTATGATCGTTGAATGTTTTAAACATATTCTGAAAACACCGATGATAAGAAAGTGTTGTTGGGTGATTCCCATTCCACTAATGTTGCTGGTATTGGTAATGTTAAGTTGAAGTTTACTTCTGGCAGGACTCTCATTCTGAAGGATGTACTGCACACTCCGGAAATGAGAAAGAATTTAGTTTCTGGTTTTCTTCTTAAAAAGGCTGGTTTTACACAAACCATAGGTTCTGATTTATTCACTTTAAATAAGAATGGAATGTTTGTAGGAAAAGGATATGCTACTGATGGCATATTTAAACTGAATGTTGAGATTAATAAAATTTCTGATTCTGCTTATATGTTGTCTTCTTCTATTAATATTTGGCATGCTAGACTTTGTCATGTGAACAAAAGACTTATAAAAAATATGAGCAATTTAGGCCTTATTCCTAATATTTCTCTCAATGACTTTGATAAATGTGATTTTTGTAATCAGGCTAAGATTACAAAAACACCTCATAAGTCTGTTATTAGAAACTCAGAACCGTTAGATTTAATTCATTCTGATATTTGTGAATATAATGGAACGTTGACCAGAAATGGACAACGATATTTCATCACCTTTATTGATGATTGTTCTGATTATACTCGTGTTTATTTGATGAAAAATAAGAGTGATGCTTTTGATATGTTTAAGTTGTTTGTGACAGAGTTTGAAAATCAGTTCAACAAGCAAATAAAAAGGTTACGTAGTGATCGTGGAACTGAGTATGATACTGATGCTTTTGTAGAGTTTTATAATTCACATGGTATCATACATGAAAGGTCAGCTCCTTATTCTCTAGAAATGAATGGTAAGGCTGAAAGGAAAAATAGAACTTTTACTGAGTTAGTAGTTGCTATTTCCTTAAATTAGCAACTGTTTGTACCACAGGCTAGCATGATAGAAGAGCCACTAGTAGCATGATAGAAAAATTTTCCCGCCTTTTTTGCTTCTCTCATTTTTATTTATTTATTTATTTATTTTTGCAAAATCATTAAGTAAACTATTTATATCTTATGTATTTTCTTTCCAGTTTGACAATAATATTCCATTTATACCCAAATGAAATATTTTTTAATATCTTTTACATACTTTATATTTTGTAATATTATTGTCAAAAATATTAAACAACCGTACATTGCACGAAATTTTAACCTAGCAGAGTAATATGTAAAAACAAATGCTTTTAGATTTTATTTCAATGCATGTATACTTTAGTTTTTAGTTGACAATATTCAAAATGACGAGCCGTCAAAAACAATATATGATCGCCACCATAAATCTATTCATGTACCTCGCTATCAAGCAGAGAATCATCATCAAGCATATCATATAGAGCTATTTCTAGTTTAGTTTTCCATATATAGTCTGAAGCCTTAACTTAGATGCTTAAATTAGTTTAGTCTTAGCATACATCTTCCGTGAATCCCCTAATCCTCTTCTCTAATTGTAACGACAATGATGGAGGTAATCATTTTTCTATCATGTAGACTAACAACTGTCTAGCCTAAACTTATCTTTTTACAATTTTTGTATATGCTTCTCAGTTAAATGTGTTATATTTAGTCTTAGCTGTATTGGGTAATACCGATACTGATATGGATTTAGTAAGCAAGCCCGGGTTTTGATGTATGGATCATCTTCAATACCGGCCCAGTATTATATCACCTATCTCATCAGCCTCGTGGAGAGCTGCTTACGACCACGTGGACACCCACCACCCACTTGACAAAAATTGCTACATGGACATTTGGGGATTTCTATAAACATACCCAAGCATATTTCATTTCTAAGTTATAATTTTCTTAATCTAAACTCTCCTAAACCACCTTTCTTACTCGTATCATCCCAGTTACCGACTTTATTATCGGAGCTGTTATCCTTGGACAAACCCCAAGGACAGCTAATCTGCGTTGACTTTACAGGTACTCAATTAAACGATAAACCTTTATCGATTCAGTTACAAGTTATCAGAGCTCACCCAGAACATTATCATACATCTTTCATGTATTTAACCCTTGATCATCCTTTCCAATTGTGGTGTCTAACAATTGTTTAGCTTAAGCTTATCTTTTTGGGAAGTACAATTTTTTAAGTGTGCTACTTTATGTTGACTTTATAATATCTCCAATTTAGTTTACTTTATTATTGGCCCATACCCCTTCATTTCCTCTAGCTGCTTTAATTGGTAATTTTCATAATGATTACTTATATGTTGGTGAGTCTTTGTTAATAAAATCAATAACCTTGGACGTACCCCCAAGACACTCCCGACCCCAAGTGGTAGAATGTCAATCACTTATCGGCAATTTTTCACCCCGACAATAAATATGCAAAAGCTAAATAACACAGAGTATAAGATAACTAAAAGTACTACCTCTAGGTCGCATTACTTGCAACAAAAGGGTATTATTTGTGAGACATAAAATATTTCTTTATTGTGAGTAATGCAAACCAAAGGTAGTAGAAAATATTAGATTGAAATACACACATTAATTACACTAGCCGACACATAATTTAACATGCATTCTAAAATTAAGGCCTTGTTTGGTAAATGGCTTTTGCTTGGCTTTTTGGTTGACTTTTGGCTTTTCATCTTGGTCAAACAGTCAAAAGAAGTGTTTGGTAAATGACATTTTTGTTTGCTAAAAAGCCGGCTTTTCCGCCAAAAATAAAAGCTAGTCTTACCAACTTTTTGGTATTGGCTTTTGGCTTTTTACCATTAAAATTAATTTTCTATCCTTTCTAATTAATAATTACTAATTAATAATTAGTAATTAATAACTAGTAATTAATATTTAATAATTAGTAATTTTATTATTAATAATTAGTAATCAATTATTAATAAATAAATTTAATTTTTTTAATAATGATACTTAACTATTAATAACTAATAATAATTAATAATTAATCATTAATAACTAATAGTTAATAATTAACAACTATTAATTATTAATTTGTAATATTATTATTTGCAATGCATATTACAAAAATAATAATATATATCACTGCCCTTAAAAACCATTTTTTATATAAAACAACTAACATCTAATTTTACCAAACATATTTATTAACAATCAATAGTCAATGAACCAACATTAAAAACCAATACAAACAGCTGGTTAGACCAACCACGAGAAACTAGCAGCATCCAACCGTCAAAAGCCAATTGCCAATAAGTCCTGATACAATCGTGAAAATGGGGGCGGTGTTATCACGATCCTTATTTACAACGGTGAAAGCAACAAGTTGAGAAAATGATGAATTAATTAATGTGGGAATAGGTGAATGGATTACAGGTCTAAGAATAATGAGTAATTAACTCGAAATGAAACAAATGTCCATAAAATTCTGAGAAAATAGGAGGGATCATCATATCATATTTTCATAACTTACACAGTAACTAAGTAGACGACTAGTAGCCTTTCAAAAAAAAAAAAAGTAGACGACTAGTACAGAGTACAGAATAAGACGAGAGGGAAATGCATTTGAGCGAGAATGAAGGGATCGAAGGGAAGACGATGGTCGTCACCGGCGGTTTAGGGTTCGTCGGCGCAGCTCTCTGTCTCGAACTTCTCCTACGAGGTGCTCGCCATGTTCGATCTCTTGACATCCGCTCAGATTCTCCGTGGTTTTCTCAATTGTCTCTTCACCCTAACTTTGTCTCCATCACCGGTATTCTACTCTACTCTTCTCTTCAATTTTAACTTTGGTTATTCTGTTAATGATCATCAATTTTGATTCATTATTTGGTTTTGTGGAATTACTAGTATACTGTAATCTGATGAACTATATATGATGATCAAATTGTTGTGATCAGTTGATTTTATTTTTGGTATTGGATTTTAGAGAGTTGGGGTGTTGGGGATCTTAGCAGAATATGCTTGTTTAAGGGATGAAATGAAGTGAGTTTTATTAATATCCATTTTAAGATTCTTCTATGCTAATTGCACCTTCATAATGTATTCTTTTCAATCATGCTCTTTAAATACATCTGCTATTATATTACTCTCTGAATTCGTATTCATACAACAGGTTGCGCTTTATGAACCGAGATTATTAACTTATTAGTTATTGCAAATTGCAATTGTATTTGTAGCTTAAAACTAATGTTGTGTTGATATTTTGAATGGACAAATTGGAGTGCATGGATTGATATTTTGAATTAGAGAAAGTTTGTTTAGGCTCCATTTTATCAACTTATTGGTCTAAAAGCTCTAAATTTATCTAATTTCAATGTCAAATAAAATTTTCTTTTGTCTGTAATTGTCTAATAGTGTATTTTGCTTGAACTTATATGATTATATTTTGATTGAATTTATATGAACTTAAGCTTTCTAAATTAAGTCAAAATAAGTTGAACAAAACAAGGCCTTAGTGGCAATATATTATGGAAGTAGGAAATAGTTCATTAACCTTTTTTGTGATGCACATTTTAGAATCATCATCTGTATATTTTTTTTTTTGTGATGCTGGATTTAGAATCATCATCTGCATATTTATTAGTACTTTCATAACGATTCCATCTCATCGTTGCTAGTGTACAAACTAAACGTGTTTAAATCAATAGCTGCATATTATAGTAATTTCAGCATTAGTTAATACTATCTACGGAATAATACGTAACACTTAATAAACATTTAACATAGTCCATTGAAACATCCTATCATAGAAATGGGACAATTATAAGAAAAAGAAACAAAATTAAGTGAACTATGTAGGGCAAGAGAGAAAGAGTTACACTTTGTTTGGATAGAAGGAGATGGAAGGAAAAGAAGGGAAGAGAAAGGGAGGGGGACAAACTCTCTTGTTTGAGTAAAGGATTGAGGGAAGGAAGAGAAAGGAGAGGGACGGATCCATTTTCCCTCTCTCTTTAATAAGCATAATCTCTCTAAAATTGGAGAGATTTGGAGGGAAAATGGAGCTCACCTCCCCCTCCCTTTCTTTTCCATTCCCTTCCCATTCCCTTCCCCTTCTTTCCCTCCCCTTCCTTTCCTTATTTGCTATCCAAACAAAGTGTTAAGCACAATATCATCTGCAGTTTTCCTACTACTTTCCCAAATCTCTATTGAGAGTTTAGAAAAACTCCTGGAATTGTGCACCAGTCTTACTAAAAGACCCCCCCCCCCCTCTTTTTTTTTTTTTTTTTAAATAAATAAACTGTCAGTCTTTATAGTGCTTTGTGATATTTCACACTATCCTTGCAAAAATGATTGTTTTTTGAACCGTAGGGGACATTACGTGTCAAAAGGATGTCAAGAAGGCTCTAAAAGGGGCAGATTGTGTTTTCCATGTTGCTTCCTATGGCATGTCAGGAAAAGAAATGCTTCAATTTGGTCGCATTGACGAGGTTAATATAAATGGGACCTGCCTCATACTGGATACATGCATGGATTTTGGCATCAAGAGGCTTGTCTATGTGAGTACCTGCAATGTTGTTTTTGGAGGAAAAGAGATCATTAATGGCAATGAAACTCAACCTTATCTTCCTCTAGATGACCATGTTGATCCTTATGGACGCAGTAAATCCATTGCTGAACAGCTGGTCCTGAAGTACAATGGCCGCCCTTTCAGGTTAGAAACTTGTACCCTGCAGGTACAAAGATGCAGAATATTAGACACTAATAATCTTCACTATTATGTCACCAAGTTTTAGCTGCATTTCACGATGAAGTGATAAGTTGGTTTTTATGATTCAATAAAGGCTTGCTAAATTTGCCTATCATTCCTAAAGTTGTTGATGTTCAGTCTATGTATTTTGCCTCTTAATCATTGGTAAATTCAAAACGAGTTACCTTGACCCCAATACCTCTGACAAGTTTCCTACCTTGTCTAGACATTTGCAATAGTAACTTTACAATTGAAAAGTGACTTTTAGCCTTACACCTATCCCTACTAGGCGCAATGAGTATAACCCTTGATCCAAAGATAACAATTGACTAGACTATTACTTTATATCAGATAAAAAGTAAACAAAAGTTCGGAAGGAGTCTTTGAGTGGAGAAGTTGAAGGGTTCCTTGATTGTATATTTTGACTTTCCGTTCCTGGAATGCATTTCGAAGCAATTCTTGGTGCCCCTTTGAGATTATATTCCCCCCACTCCCCTCCCCAAATCCTGGTACAGAAGAGAGAAAAATTAACTCTTTCTTGGAGGAAGCAAGTAGTATAAACATCTAAACTATAACTATTTTTAATGAATTGCTTGCCCTGAAGTGAAAATGAGCAAATTAGGAGTTGGTTAGTCATAGCTTTTCCGAGAGTGATCTTTTTTTCTAGCTGGGATTTATATAGATGTTTTGTTGATGCTAGTAGCTGGCAAGTTTGTGGCAATAGACCTGAATGCAATTATGCTTCACAATTTATCCTTCTTTGTCATTCAGGGAGAAAAACAATGAACATCTTTACACCTGTGCTATTCGTCCTGCTGCTATCTATGGACCTGGTGAAGACAGACACTTCCCAAGGATAGTGAATAATGCAAAGTTAGGTATTCTGCTATTTAAAGTTGGTGATCCAACTATTAAATCAGACTGGGTTTATGTGGATAATCTTGTATTGGCTCTTCTATTGGCAAGTATGGGGCTTTTAGATGATATTCCTGGGAGAGAGGGATGCCCAGTAGCAGCTGGACAGTCATACTTCATCTCTGATGGTAATTTGTATAATTTGTCTAGATGTTGATAATTAAGCAATCATTTTTGTAGAACACCTCTGGCTCGCTTGATAAAGTCTCTGCTCTCAAATTGGCTTACAATGTAACCTGCCTTTTCTTGCCAATCATACTATATCTGAGCACTGCTTATATTATCCTTGGTTGAAATTGAGTAATAATATTTTAACTTTTGTTCTGCAGGGTGTCCAGTCAATATTTTTGAGTTCATCCGTCCTCTCTTGAGGAGCCTGGATTATGATCTACCAAAGGCCTCATTGACTGTACCCTCAGCTCTTGTGCTTGGAAATATATTTTGGTTTCTCTACACTGTTCTATACCCATGGCTTAATAAATCATGGATTCCACAACCATTGATTCTTCCTGCTGAAGTATACAAGGTCTTTATTCTACTCTCTTACGCTTTAATTTCCTTCTTTTCCTTGGAGATACCAAACCATGTATTTCTTAACCTGAGACCTTAGACCTTGAAGTGGTAATAAGCTGTTGGAGTTTGAAACGAACTACTAAAACATGAATATTCCTGTGTAAGGCGTTGAGTTATAGGACTTTCACTGTGTATGACTGCATAATTACCATAAAATTGTGTAAAAGGAGAAACTTAAGTTCATCTACATGCTGAAAAAAAACACAATTATACTTTCTCTACCAGAACAATAGGGTTGAATGAAAAACACAATACTTCACATCATGACTGAAGCATTAAAAGAACGAACTCGTTCCCTCCTAATGCTGCCTTTGAGTGTTTTCCTAAACTTAATACTTTGTTTGACTCTCTCTAACTGTTGATTTTATATTTCAAGATCAAACCCTGACTATGAGTTATATTTAATATACTTATTTTGTTTAAAATTATCCGGAAAAATAATGTGAAAGTACTAGTTGATATAAATGTCAGAATTATATATGCATATTATGATTCAAGAAATTTATACCTCATTTTTAAATTGCTACTTGAACGGTGCTATCATCATTTAAATGTAATGAAAGAGGATGTCCTATGTTATAAGACAATGTTTCATCTATCCAAAAAACATCACAGTATGCTGCATTGATAATGTAGAAACAATAAATGGGAGAGTATAAAGTGTTTTCTCTATATTTTCCCTCCTATGCTACAATAAGTAACAAGCATTTGCCAAGCAGAGAAAAGGATGCTGACAAAAAAGATCAAATCTGTCTCCTATTGACCTTTTTCTTTGTTTCAATTATTCAATATCCTTGTGTGAAGTTACAAATCATGTCCGTCGCCTTATCATTTTTGATCCATTAAAACTAAGCGTGCATTATCATAATAAATTTGATAATGGGTTTGCAAATTCATGTCCCGTGACAGGTTGGTGTTACACATTATTTCTCGTCGCTAAAAGCTAAGGAGGAGTTGGGTTACTTTCCGATGGTGAGCCCAAAGGAAGGCATGGCA
>NW_018745323.1:89539-126649 GCF_001683475.1 Chenopodium quinoa | reverse complement strand
CTTAACATATGAAACAAAAATCATGTCCCAAGTAGGTTAGAACAAAACGACGTTTGATGCAATAATAAAACTGGCTCCAAATTAATTACGAATGAAATGTGGAATCCCTAATAAGTTAAAATTTACTAATGTTTTGGAAATTTGCCTTGGAGCCTACATAAAACAAACCTACAACGTTTGGCTTGAAATACCATACATACATAACTAGCTACGTGTCATTCTCTCCCTTTAAGAGTTAAAAAAATAAAACAAACAAAACAATTCAAATTTCATCAAGTTCACACCAAGTCATATATAAGTTCATCAGGATATTTTGAACATGAAAAAGTTAGCTTTTTTAGCAACGAATACATCGTTTTTTCCTTGATCAGTAATTTAAATTTTACATAAACAAACATAATACGAGAAACTACTTTCGTATATAACTTAAGAGCATCTAGATGGCACCGAACACATTAAACTATACTTTTGCACACCAACTTGGTCATTGAAGTTGAAATTGTTTATGAATAAATTTGAGCATTAAATACAAAGTAATCAAACTGATCAACAAGTTTTGTCACTTATTAGATTATTATGAGTTTACTTAATGAAAAATATACAAGACCTGGTACTTATGGCTTGAACAAAAAGTACAAGTTGTACTTCATCTCCAGGACTTGAAGGAACCCTGCATGCACATGCATGCAAAAATGCATCATTTTAAAAATATGATTTCTGTGTTTTTTTATACTTGCAACACACACCCATGTTTGAGGATGTGATTAAACTAGGTAAATGGATGAATTAAGCTGTAAAATATAAACCGTAATAACTTATCACTTCTTTCTTATCAGTGGTAAAATTTTATCAATTAATTTATTCGTTTACCTATTCTAATATCTCCTCTTAAAATGCGTGCCAAAGTGGTATGTTTCAAGTAAATAAAAATAGAGGAAGTATCATAAAGCAACGAACTTACGAACATTTGAGGTGGTGTTGTATAAACTAATTCATTGTTATATTTTCAATGTTCTCCGCATTATATGCTTTAATTTGGAGAGCAATAGATAGGAATGAAGCATCATTGTTCAAATATACTAATTTTGCAATAATTTTACAACTTCCAATTAAAGAAAAATATTTTTCGAATAAAATAAAGGAAGTATTTATGTAATTACAAATATTAATGGTGAAAGATATTAATTGTCAAATGTGCATGGTCAAAACAATAACATAAAAAGAGACGTAACGAGTATTAAATCATAAATTTTAATTTATTAATTGGAAGGAGAATTTGTTATACTAAAATGTGCTCAATTTTTTTTTATCTACTATGCCATACAAAGTACATAACAGATAAAAATAATGGGATTTTTTTTTCCAATTACTACCCAGATCGAACAACTAAGGGCGCTTTGTTAAGTACTACCCTTAAAAATGTGTTAGTTGAGATGAAATTCTACAAGAGGGGGGGTGAATTCTACAAAGTACATAACAAAATATTAAAGGAACTTGCAATGCACACAAGATTTTACGAGGAAATCTTGCAGGGCCCAATTGGAAGTAAAACCTCGACCCTCCAAGGGATTTCAAAACCAAACACTTCATTATAATAGGCAACACTCCTAGTTACAACCTATATATTACAATCACAGACATTTCTCACAAGTTCCTGATTGAACTTTCTACTCGATAGGACGACCCTATCCTACCCAACCTAAGTCTCGGATTTAGATTCCTCACAGCACCTCCCACAGAACTAAACACTCGACTTCACTCTCAAAGCCTACCACACTGTATGAAAAAGCTAATTCACTCACCCAATACCCAAAACTATACAAATACTTGAATCTAATATGTGATTAGAAAGCTACACATGAAATCCGAAACTAATATGACAAAGCTATTAACTTGGCAAACTTACTTTTTAAGCACTCATAAGATTTTCACGCATAAACTCACAAGTTGTATCAATAATGAACACTCCTTAATTTATATACAAGAACTCTTGTAAGTAAAGTAGGGTTTTCAAAAAATAGAAAACATAAAACTGTCGTTTAATAAAAACCCTTTGTGAAATAAATCTTTTGAAGCAAATCTTTTGGAAAACTTAAGAAAAATATAATTTGGAAAAGATTATCATTTTGTAAATAATATTTATAAGATAAAATCTCTCAAAGATTTTTCCTTAATTTAAAACTTATCATTTTAAAACTTTCCATAATATCAAGCTTGCCAAGCTTTGTCATGCTTCAATAGATTCCATGTATATTTAACCAAACAAATTTACACCAATCCTAGCAAGAATAAACTTAACAAAAACCTTAATCAAAAGACTTTTAGTCTATTTGCCGAATTGCCTCCTCAAGCTTCACATTGTATGAATACTTGGGCTCTACACAGACGAGGACCAAGTTCCTGTTGTCTTCAACACTCAGCTCCTTGCTGGGACTCGCAGTCCAAGTTCTTATGGAACTTGTTGTCTTCAATGCGGTCCAAGCTAGTCTAGTCAGCTTGCTGTCAAGCTCTTGTTAGGAAGCTTCCCTTTGTGTTCCTTTTAGGGATCACTTCTAGTTCCAATGAGGAACTCTTCTTCTATTCTATTTGTCTTTCTTTTGTTTCTCCTTGGATCTTTATAGATAGGTTACTCTTCCACTTCCAAAGTCAACTTCACTTGTTCTAATTCAATACTTAGATAAATCGTATTAGTTGAAGTTTGCATATCCATCATCATCAAAACTTCTTAAGGTTCAACAATTCCCCCTTTTTGATGATGACAAACTTAGCAAACTTCGAGCAAGAAAGCAAATAGAATAGAAGGTTCGTACTTTTGTATTTTTGAATTTTTAACTAAAAATTAAAACACACAAAAAAAATAGAACTTAAGAAAACCAAAAATAAGTAAATTAAACTAAGCTACTATATACAATATATCAAAGAAATCTTTGATACTTTATCAATTGGAACCCAGAACAACTGCACTTTCAAGTTTGCTTCTTCTTTTCCCCCTTTTGGCATTATCAAAAAGTCCTGCAAGTTAAGTTATTAGACATCTAAACACAACCCGACATGCAATTCATAGAGTGTGGGAAACTGAAGGCAACGCTGACTAGCTCCCTTTAGCTAGAACCTTCACACAATCTTGCACATGCTTTCATACTGTACTATGGACACATATATAAGCAAAGTTCCAATTTGTCATAAAAACCAAAAGATCACCTAGTTTTAAAAATTACAAACCAAAGTTCCAAAAAACCAAAACAGAATTAAAATTGTTCATGACATAAACAAAAAAGAGAAAAATGGCTAAGGCTGGGCTAGGGTAGGCTGCAAGAGGTAAGCTGATTCAGGATTCAAGGATGGCAAGAATCTTCTTATTGTCCTCCTTGTATGCTTCAATGCTGGCATCGAGCTTTGCTTCTAGACTCTTGATGGTCTTATGGAACTCGACCTGCTGTCCCTTAAGACTCTTCTCAAGACCCTGCACACTCTTTTCCAGCTTCTGAACTTTCCCTATAGCTTCTTTGAGCTGCTTCTCTGCAACCTCAGCTTTGTCTGTAAGTTCAGCAATCTGCCTTGCCACAACATTATCTTCCTCATCAAGTTCCAAAGGTTCCTCCATGGTAATTTGAGGAAAGGAACTTACTGATAGCTTTCTTCTCTTTCTCACAGGCTCACCAGACTTTTCTCCTTCCCTCTTCTTCCAACTAGCTGCACTTTTCTTTTCTTTTACCCTCTCAATCTTCCCATTCACTACAGCTAGACTTATCCCCAGCAAATGACATTATCTTCTTTTTCATTCAATCTACCATAAACTCCCTTGAGTTTCACTCTAAGAGTTTCAAACACCGTGGATAGCAATGCACCATACCCCATTTTGTTCTTGTTAGGAACACAGTGAGCTAGATGTTGATACATTAAAGAAAGAAAGTTGATTTTATCTAATCTTTTTCACCAAGCAGAAAATCACAGCCATATTCAACATACTTGCTTCATTCTTCTTTTGAGTTCTAGGCATGATAGTTTTCTTCACCAAATTAAACAACAATTTATTCATAAGGCTCAACTTATTGTAATTCAAGATGTTAACTCCCCTTTTACCTCCCAAAAACTCAAATATATCACCACCTAAATAATTCCCCACTTTCTCACCAGACTTCCCGTTGATATATGCCTCATAACCCTCAGTATGAACTTTCAGAATAGTCCCCAAGGTCTCAACATCAAATTCAATTTCAACTTTATTGATTTTACTTGAAATTATCCTTCCTTGACTTTAAAATTTCACAGAATTCATTCATAGCCAATGTATACATGCAATTGTTTGAAGATTTAGACAACATATGTTCCCAACCTTGAAAACACAGCAAATCAAGAAATTATATAAACCTAGCTTTTCTACACCAAGTTAAATCAAGCCTATGATGACCAACAACATACCTTCTAGCATGATTTTCCAAGTCATCCTCATCCTCCTCCAAAGGGTCGTTCTCTATCTCAGATTCTTGTTCCCCCTCAGCAAAATCCTCTACCTCCTTGATATGCTCCTCAAGAGATTTTTCCTTCGCTTTCTTCTCTTTCCATTCTTTCAATCTCTTGATAACATCAGATGGAGACGATGCTTCACCACCTGCTGAATTTTCTCTTTTTCAATCGGGTTTTTTCTTGGTGGTTGAGGTAGTGGGTGTGTTCACTTCAGGAACTTCTTTGGGGCAGCCTTTTTAAGTGATTCATAAACCACCATAGCGAGAGGAGATGTTTCTTCTGGTTCAGAATGTTGTGGTGTAGGGATTTTTTTGGTTGATTTTTGCTGGTTTCAATTGCCATGTTTGAAGGTTTAAAGGTTTAAGAGAATTTGATGGTTTTTATTGAGAGTGGTTTTCATGATTTGACAGTGGAGTTAGAAGGTGGGTAAAAGATGCCTTTTATAATTAATGAAGCGATGTGTGGGATATGAATAGAACTTCTGTTCAGTCATTAATTGAACAATTTCTTTTTTTTTTTTTTCAAAATTAATCAGGATGATTTTTTAAACAAAATATTTTCTTTCCAGATTCAATTAATTTCTAAAAATGATATTTTCCAAAAATCAGATGTATTTGGAACACGCTATATACACGCATACATTACACAATACTAATCATACACACATTCAAGTTTTATTGAACTTTTAACCTAGAAATTCACCAATGGTGACGCTTCAGCTATATATGTTTAGCACACCAAGATTGTGCTAGATGTCCTTTTTCCTCGTTTTGCATTATTCTCAACTTTGCCATATCTTGGAACTTCAGAAGCAATCAAGTAAGCTTGATCATCCCAAGTTCCAATCTCAATTTTTCAAATCTTTCTCTGTTCAAGGGCTTGGTTAGGATTTTTGCAATTTGACTTTCAGTTTGACAAAATTCTAACTTAATTTTCCCTTGTTCCACATTATCCTATAGGAAGTGATGTCTAATGTGGATATGCTTGACTTTTGAGTGTTGAACTGGATCTTTAGAAATACATATAGCACTTGTGTTATCACAGCAAATAGGGACACTTTAAAAAATAATACCAAAATCTCTAACCTGTTGCTTTATCCATAAAATTTGTAAACAACATGCTACTGCAACTACATATTTAGCTTCAGCTGTAGATAATGCAACTGTGTTTTGTTTCTTGGAACCCCAAGATACTAAACACGGTCCTAAAAACTGTACCATTCCTAAAGTGCTTTTTCTATTAACCAAATCACCTGCGTAGTCAGCGTTAGTATAACCAATTAAGTCAAATGAGTCACTTCTAGGGTAGAAGAGGCCCAAGTCATCTGTTCCTTTTAAGTAACGAAGGATTCTTTTTCACTGCTATCAAGTGTGACTCCTTTGGGTTTGCTTGGAACCTGGCACACAAACCTAAACTAAAAGATATGTCAGGTCTACTAGCAGTTAAGTATAGCAGAGAACCAATCATACCTTAATACATAGTCTAGTCTATGCTAGTTCAAGTTAGGTTTCCATCAAGTCTGGTTGCAACCCCCATAGGAGTTCTATTGGTTTTGGAACTCTCAAGCTTATATTTCTTAATAAGTTCCTTAATGTATTTTTGTTGATGAATCATAATTCCTTCCTCAGTTTGTTTAATTTGCAAACCAAGAAAGAAATTCAACTCACCCATTATGCTCATTTCAAATTCTCCACTCATGAGATCAGCAAAATACTTGCACAAAGATTTGTTAGTTGCACCAAACAATATATCATCAACATAAATCTGTACAACTAATATGTCTGTTCCTTTTGATTTTAAAAACAAAGTTTTGTCAATTTTTCCTCGTTTAAAATCATTTTTCAAAAGGAACTTGGACAATCTTTCATACCATGCTCTAGGAGCTTGCTTTAGTCCATAAAGGGCCTTGTCAAGCCTATAGACATGGTTTGGGAACTTTGGATTTTCAAAACCAGGAGGTTGTTCCACATAGACATCTTGTTCAAGAAATCCATTTAAAAATGCACATTTGACGTCCATTTGGTACAATCTAAATCCCATAAAAGCAGCAAAAGCTATAAGTAAACGAATGGCTTCTAACCTTGCAACTGGAGCAAATGTTTCCTCATAATCTATGCCTTCTTGCTGGTTGAAGCCTTGAACCACCAGTCTTGCTTTGTTTCTGACTATAATACCATGTTCATCTAGTTTGTTTCTGAACACCCATTTAAGACCAATAGTCTTTTGATGACTTGGTCTAGGTTCCAGATGCCAAACTTTATTTCTTTCAAATTCATTCAATTCAACTTGCATGGCATTGATCCAGTCAGCATCAATTAGTGCTTTCTCATGGTTCTTAGGTTCCATAGAGGACAAGAATGTATAAAATGCACGGAAGTTCCATCCTTAGTTGTGATCTTGTCTGAGTTCCTTTGGCTATGTCACTAATAATGGCATTCACTGAATGTGATCTTTGATGTTTCCAAGGTTTAGGTTGGAAGTCTCTAACCGGAAATAGCCTTTTTTGAGTTGCATCATTTGCTTGCTCTTTTGCTGGAACTACTTCTGGAACTTCCTGTGGAGTTCCTTATGCTTCATCAATTACTTGCTCATGTTGATGAACATTTTTCTCTGTTGCTTCTTGATTTGTTTCACCATCCTTTTCTTACTGTTGCTTCTTCATAGATAATGATTCTTCATCTGGATCATACTTTCGTACTAATCTAATTTCGAAATCATCATCATCATCCTGTACATCAATCAATTGGTCAATTTCATCAAAAATTACATGTATAGATTCTTCCATACACATTGTTCTTTTATTAAAGACTTTGTAAGCTTTACTATTAGAAGAATATCCTAAGAACACTGCCTCATCATTACGTTCATCAAATTTTCTCAATTTTCTTTTTCCATTGTTATGAACAAAACACTTGCAACTAAAATATCTAAAGTAAGAAATATTAGGCGTTCTCCCTTTGATGAGCTCATATGGTGTTTTGTTGGTGATGGCCCTAACAGTGACCCTATTCAAGATATATCATGTTGTATTAATAGCCTCTGCCCAAAAGTTCCTAGGCAGTCCACTAGAAATCAACATTGTTCTAGCCATGTCCTCAAGACTTTTATTCTTGCGTTCAACCACTCCATTTTGTTGTAGAGTCCTAAGTGCAGAGAATTTGTGGTCCATCTCTTGTTCCTTACAGAATTCATCAAACTTATAGTTTTCAAATTTTGTTCCTTGATCTAATCTTAGATACACTAGTTGATGACCTGTTCTTCTCTGTTCTTTCTTCACAAAAGCAACAAACTCATCAAACGTTTCATCTTTTTGCTTACAAGAAAGAATACCCATGTATACCTTGAGAAATCATCAATAATAACCATAACATATCTTTTTCCACTTCTACTTTGGATTCTCATTGGACCACAGAGTTCCATGTAAATGAGTTCCAAAGGTCTTTTGGTACTTATCATATTTTTAGATTTAAAAGAGATACGAGTTTGTTTTTGACAGGCTAAAGTCGTATCACCTAATCAAAAGTAATTCCTAAAACCACTAACTAAAATAGATAGGGAAGTAGGGTCGAATCCATAGGGAAACAAGTCTTTCTATTTCTAATTGATTAATATAATCTAAATTATCAAGTAACCAAATTGTTTTAATGAGAGTAAAATTAATAATTAAACTAAAGCAAGTTGAGTAAGGGAGGAAAACAATAATAAAAGGCCTAGGGTGTAGGTTCACCAATAAACAATGTTCCAGGGTAAAAACATAACAATCAATTATCAATGCATAAATTAATCAGATCATAAAGGGCTTTCGCTACGTATTACGATCACAAAATTAATCTACTGGTATTGAATCGCATCTCTCGAATCTTGACTTAACCATTTATAAATTAATTCTACCTATTGAAACTAGGCCTTGATATTAATTCTCATCTCTCTAATCTCGAATCAATATTGCGAAACTCATACAATTAAACTATCGCTAATCTAATTGCATAGCAGTAAATCAATAAATAGGAAGTTTACCTATAACATTAACAATCAACAATAATAAATCATCATTTCATATTATTCATGGATCCCCAAGAACCCTAGAATTAATTACTCATACATAATTAAAACTAAACTAATCAAAGCAACTAAATTAAGCATAATTAAAAAAAATAATAATAATAATAATAAACTATTGTAAAATAATGAATACTAAACTAATGTAAAAGATCAATAACAATAAAGTGTGATAATGATAATCATAAGAAACAAAATAATGAAAAGCAAAATAAATTATCTCAACAAAAACAAGGCTTCAGTATCTCTAGTGACGGAGTACTACGTAAAAGCAAAGCTAAAGAAATTTAATTAATAAAGTAGTAATGAAAAGTTGCTAATCTAAAATCATGATAAAGACTAATATTCCCTAAAACCAATTCTACGGGAACCAAAGTTAAAGACTAATAAGAAAAGATAATTTGACCTCCCCTAAAAAGCTGCCCAACTAGGATATAACATCACAAAACCGACTAAGGTTCAGCTTGCAGCACAACCTCTCGATCGGGCATTGAGCCGCCCGATCGGGCCCGGTCAATTCTACCTAGCTGGCAGCCGTGGGTTTGCATCTTGGATTGTAACTTGGGCTTCATATGAAAAGGCCCAATTTCTTGTACTCGTACTTGGTCCATTGATTCGTAATAATAATTTGAACCTCCTTCTTCTTTAATTGAGCCCTTATTCACCAAACTAAATTACTCTAGTTCGGTCTTGAGCATCAAATATACGGTCACAAAATACGATCAAATTCCAATATCTTCATAGAGGCTCAATAGGATCGGAAATTATCATAATTCTGCAAATTCCTACAAAATAATAGCAACTCTACAAAAACACTAGGAAACGTATATTAGTAATAAAAAGGGCTCCTAAAAGCTCAATTAAACACATATATGACCATGGGACAGGGAATAAAAATATATAGAAAATACACTTATCACAATTCATATTTGATTTATTTACTTTATTGATTTAACTTTCTTAAGTCTACTAACGTGTGTATTGTTTTAATAGCAAGAAGGTCGAGGCATCAAAGTGAGTAATTCAATCACCCTTAATTATTCTTTTGATTTTGGAGTAGAAATCATGCTTACAATGTTATTTTAATTCCTATTATCATGCTTAGGATGTTTTTATGATTTCTTAGTATCATGTTTAGGATAATGCTTTAATTTTGTTATTAGTGAATGCTGGGATTTGTTATTAATCTGTTTAGTATCATGCCTAGGATCTTACTATTAATGATATTATGATGATGATTGTTGTGGTAACCAAATGTTGCTTGATTATTCATGATTTATTGTTATTGCTTGATTACGCCCCTTTTTGGAGGTTTAAAGGGAATTTGTATTTGAAATCACGCTTAATGAGATAATTAATAATTTGATTTAGGCTAATATGATTTTAATTCAAGTGATCACCAATAATAGATTTGATTGTGCATTAATAATTAACCAACGTAGATTAAACAAATTTAGGATTAATTTGATGTATGTATGTTGATCGGAAAACGCACATGAATATCATAAGAATTAATTAGAGGCCTATTTAGGGCGGGTTGTTCAATCTCTCTTAGGTTGGATTCGTACCATAATCCCCGAACATCCAGTCATGATTCCGGACCACTATGGAGTTAGCAATCTCCGTGATCGTGAATGGGGTGTAACCTTCACACCCGTGAACGGTTTACAAGTTCCTAAAACTTGCTGGCGACTCTTTTATCTCTAGCTTCTTTTCCTTGGAACGCCGCCATGCCTAAAAGCATGAACCACAGTAGGGCTCAAAGATGAGTTTGAAAAATTCCCTACACACATGCATGACACACTTTATCTTTTAGGAACTTGATGAACGAAAGACCTTCCACAAGTTCCTTAGATCTAAGCTTGTCTAGTAAAGATAAACTTGCATGACCAAATCTTTTGTGCCATAATAGTAGATCATCCTCAATGACACTAAGACAAGTCAAACTTCTATTAGGAACTTTATTTAGATCCACTATATAAGTGTTCCCTTTACGAGTTCCTTTTAATATAATGTTCTCAGTGTCATTGTTGATCATTCGGCACGAATTACAAGTAAAGCTAACAGAGTTACCTATTTCACAAAATTGTGAAATACTTAACAAGTTGTGTTTCAAACCCTCGACTAAAAATACATTATCTATAGCATGGGGACTTGACCTTCCTACTTTTCCAATAGCAATGATTTCACCTTTCATGCTATCACCAAAAGTCACAGCCCCACCATAGCACGCGTCCGGTGAGAGAAATCTTTATTTATCTCCAGTCATATGCTTAGAACAACCGCTGTCGAGGTACCACGTGTTGTTCCCTCTCACTGGAACCTGCATGAAAATCAAACGTTAGTATCAGGAACCCAGGTCTCCTTGGGTTCCCATGTAACATATGTAGATTCATATTTTTTTCAACCATATCTGTTTAACATGATTCTCACTTTTAAGAGTGCTCTTATCTTTCTTATTGCACTTGTTTTGCTTATGCCCTATCTTACCACAAAAATAACAGACAATACTACTCGGTAGATCAACGTACTTCTTTTATTTCTGGAAATTCTTCTTGTTTGGGGGGTTTTTTATGTGTCCTACGGGAGAGTTACAATTTCCTAGTATGCTCCTTCCTTCGCCTGTACCTGCACAAATAACGGAATACTCCGGCTGGGGCTGGGGTGTTCCGCCTCCGAAGATTAAGTTAGTCTCTTTCTAAATGAGGAAATAAGACAATAAATGCTTCTCGATTTGAGAGCGTTTGCAAGGGGATTTGTGTTTTGTTGGTTTGTGGGAAAATGATTCGATCCCCATTAATGAGGTCTGCCCTTACTATTTATAGTAGGGGAGAGCTGTACCTCAATTAGGGTACAATGACTCGTGTCGCAAAGGGATTAGGCCTTTGTTGACCGTTGCAAGCTTGACACGTGGCAGGCCTTTATTGGGCCACGTGTCTTAGGGTATTTTTACCCTAAACACTTCTTATAACCTAGACCTTCAGTTCTTTTAGCTTGAGCATTTGCAATCCAGTCAAGTATAGTGTACTCAACTGGTTGCTTGCCCTTCTTCTAATAGCTTGAGCATTTGCAATCCAGTCAAGTATAGTGTACTCAACTTCTTCTTATAACCTAGACCTTCAGTTCTTTTAGCTTGAGCATTTGCAATCCAGTCAAGTATAGTGTACTCAACTGGTTGCTTGCCCTTCCTAACTCTTTCAAGTTCCTCCTCAAGTCTAGCCTTATATAAATCAGATTTTAATTTTTCAAAATTTGAATATTGGTCTAGTAGAACTTCAGAGTTAAGAGTGGCACCGCTGAGTTTTAACAAAGAAATTTCCACATTCATCAGTATGTTATCATGTTTCATTCTTTCATCAGTTTCTTTTAATTTAACATTATCATCAAACAAGTCAAAGAATCTCTACTGAATATCAAGTCTCATATTATTTATCCATTCACTGTGTTCTTTGTGAGTTTTAAGAGTTTTATAACTTTGAGCTTTGGCCACATGCAAATCAATTAATTCACATTAAATCTCCATAATAGTGTCAATTAGGTTTTCTTTAGGGAAATGTTTTAATTGATTATAATCAAAACATACCTCAGCCTCTATTCCCTTCAGCTTGGCCTTTTCATTTGTTTTGGCCATCAAACATAGATGTGCAGTTTCTTCAAGAGGTTGTTCTTCTTCTTATTCAAGTTCTGAGTCACCCCAGGCAGCTATCATAGCTTTTCTTACATCTGTCTTAGAGAAAGAAGGTTTGTAAGTCTTTGTTTCCTTGCCTTTGAATCTTTCTCTATCATTTTCCTTCAATGGATAGTCCCTAATAAAGTGTTCTTTCGAGCCATATTTGAAACAAGTAGTCTCTTTGGAACTTAAGAATTTCTTGTTCCTATCAAACTTTCTGTTTCCAAGCATCTTCTTGAATATTCTCACTAGTATAGCCATCTCTTCTTCATCAACTTTAGAGTCATTGGTTTCCTATGCCTTCAAAGCCAGACTTTTGTTTTTGGAACTTTCAACATTAGTTCCTAAGTGAATTTCATGCGTCATCAAAGATCCAGCTAACTGCTCCATGTTGAACTTGGTGAAGTCCTTGGTTTCTTGCAATGCAGTCACCTTGGATCTCCAGCATTCATCTTGGGGAAGACTTCTCAACACCTTTCTAGCCTGTTCGTCTATAGGAATGTGTCTATCAAGGGAACTCACCTCATTAATTATATCATTATATCTAGTAAACATTTCTTTTATGATTTCCTTAGGTAGCATTTCAAATCTTTCATATTTAGACATCAACAAATCAATTTTAGGAAAGGTAAGGGAATGTTTCGACTAGAACAGTGCAAAGTCAATCCTGTCTTTGGAACTCCCTCATACAAGGGAGGAAGACTTCTCCTAATGGAAGTTTCATCCTTCGGGGAGATACACTGTTAAAACAGGTTACTACTACCTATCAAAGGATCTGGGGTTAGGACGACCTTTCTTTTCTACAAGGGATCAAGAGTTTGTGAAGCTTATTTGGGGATTGAATGTCCAACCAAAATGGAAGTTGTTCTTGTGGAGATTGTTTCATGACGGTATTGCAGTTAAGGTCAACTTAGCAGGAGAGGAATACAAGTTGATGAGACATGTGACGTCTGTGGGGTGGAAATGGAAGATAGACAACACCTCTTTTGATTCTGTAATCTGGCAAAGGAAGTTTGGGAGAATGGCTCCCTGACTATTTGCCCTGACTCTACTGGATCCAGCTCTCTAAGAAAATGGATCCAACACTATATCCTGCTCTTTAATAGCGAGGATGGTAAACATGGAACTCGTGGTGTTTTGTTTATAGCGACATTATGGGGATTATGGAAGACTAGGAATGTAAGATGCTTCAATGGGGCTACTAAGACCGTTGGTTTAGTTGCAGAATTCATAACCTTAGCAATGCAAGACCATGAAGTTTTTACCCAAAATAACAACCAAGATAATATCAACACAGCCGCAATCAAGGAAGACCCAATCATACCTACAGGTTTCAATTATGTGCAACTAGGGAAGGATAAGGTTGGTTATGATAACTTCATTGTAGAAGCGGACCGTTCATGGGATTAGAAGACTACTAGGGCAGGGATTAGCTGGGCCGTCACAAGGAACGATCAGGGCAACACTATGGATGAGGGTGGGAAATGTGGGGCTGCATCTTCAGTAATCCAATGTGAGGCTTGGGCCTGCCTCGAAGCAATGAAATGGTCCCGGACACAAGGAAATGAGGGGATCCTCCTCCTTTCCGACTCTATCTCACTCCTTAACAATCTGCAGGATAGCTTCGGTATGGATGTCTCGATAACTTGGATGTTAAAAGAGATTAGGGAAGTGGGTGCTACGTTCCAAAGATGTGCAATTTTGAAAGTCCTAAGAGAACAGGATCAAAGGGAAAATGACATAACAAGAAGATATCGTTTTACTATTTCTAATTATTAGTAGTTTGTGTGTAGTTGCCTTTGCTGTTGTCACACACACACACAAAAAGAAAAAGAAAAAAAAAATCAATTTTAGAACATTTTACCTCGTTTGTATCTTCATGAGTAACTTCAAGTAGATCTAATATTTGCTTAGCAGACTTGCATCCCATGATCCTATTGTGTTCATGGGGTCCAAGTCCACAGTGCAACAGTTTTATAGCTAAAGCATTCAATTCATATTTTTGAAAATCTTCCTTACCAAAGTCAGATAAAGGTTTAGGAACTACTTCGTTTTTCTCATTAGTTTTGGTTACCTCAAAATCATCAAATTCAATAACACGCCAAACCTGATAATTTTCAGCCTTGATGAAGATCTCCATCCTATTCTTCCAGTGTGTATAGAACTTACCATTGAACATAGGTGGACGTTGGGTAGAGTACCCTTCTTCAAGTTTCTCTTGATAATTCATCTCTCCTCAAGAACTTACTTAACAAAGTTATTTGTTATGCGTGAGAACCTGCTCTGATACCAATTGTTAGTTGAAACGAACTTCTATAAGAGGGGGGTTAATTGTAGTCAGTTCCTAGCGACAACTTTTCGCGGAAATATAAAATAAAATATTAAAGGAACTTGCAATGCACACAAGAATTTACGAGGAAACCTTCCAGGGCCCAACTAGAAGTAAAACCTCGACCCTCCAAGGGATTTCAAAACCAAACACTTCACTATAATAGGGCAACACTCCTAGTTACAACCTATTACAATCACAGACATTTCTCACAAGTTCCTGACTGAACTTACTACTCGATAGGACCCTATCCTACCCAACCTAAGTCCCGTACTTAGATTCCTCACAGCACTCCCAGAGTACTAAACACTCGGCTTCACTCTCAAAGCCTACCACACTATATGCAAAAGCTAATTCACTCACCCAATTTCCAAAACTATACAAACACTTGAATCTAACATATGATTAGAAAGCTACACATGAAATCCGAAACTAATATGACAAAGCTATTAACTTGGCAAACTTACTTTTTAAGCACTCTTCAGATTTTCACGCATAAACTCACAAGTTGTATCAATAATGAACACTCCTTAATTTATATACAAGAACTCTTGTATGTAAAGTAGGGTTTTCAAAAAATAGAAAACATAAAACTGTAGTTTAATAAAAGGCCTTTGTGAAATAAATCTTTTGAATAAAATCTTTTGGAAAACTTAAGAAAAATATAATTTGGAAAAGATTATCATTTTGTAAAATCATATTTTATAAGATAAAATCTCTCAAAGATCTTTTCCTTAATTTAAAACTTATCTTTTTAAAACATTCCATAATATTAAGCTTGCCAAGGTTTGTCATGCTTCTAATAGATTCCATGCATATTTAACCAAACATATTTACAGCAATCCTAGTAAGAAGAAACTTAACAAAAACCTTAATCAAAAGACTTTTAGTTTATTTTCCGAATTGCCTTCTCAAGTTTCGCATTGTATGAATACTTAGGCTCTACGCAGACTAGGACCAAGTTCCTATTGTCTTCAACACTCCAGCTCTTTGCTGGGACTCGCAGTCCAAGTTCTTGTGGAACTTGTTGTCTTCAACGCAGTCCAAGTTAGTCTACTCAGCTTGCTGTCAAGCTCCTGTTAGGAAGCTTCTCTTTGTGTTCCTCTTAGGGATCAATTCTAGTTCCAATTTGGAACTTTACTTCTATTCTCTTTGCCTTTCTTTTGTTTCTCCTTGGATCTTCATAGATAGGTTACTCTTCCACTTCCAAAGTCAACTTCACCTGTTCTAATTCAATACTTAGAGAAATTGCATAAGTTGTTTGCATATCCATCATCATTAAAAATTCTTATGGTTCAACAAAATGGCTATAAATTATTACCCGTTAAAGTGATCAATTTGTACGATTACTCCCTTCAGAAATTTTCCAATGAAATACCCTAATTATAACGTCACTTATCATTTTCAATCTAATTTATATTTAGACTATAAGGAAAAATAATTGATAAGTGATTAAAATAGGATTAAAATGACATGAATAACATTTCCTGGCTGATAAGTGACATCATAAAAATTTTCGGGCGATAAAGTGATTTATATGTCACAAACATGGGATTCAAATGACATACTTTACAATTACGCTAATAAGTGACGACATAATAGAGTTACATCATCGGAAAATGGTTGGAGGTAGCTATCGTGTTATCGTACAAATTAATCACTTTTAAAGGTACTAATTAACAATATTTTTTGCTTTAAAGGGTAACTAACAATATTTTTTGCTTTAAAGGGTAATATTTGACAAGACGTCCTTTTATGGGATAATAATTAGCAAATTTTCAAAAATGATGATTATATTGCAGGGGAAGTATGATAAACCTTTTCTTTTCTATTTAGAACTTAAAAGACAATTTATTGTACTTAATTCTAGTTGAAAATTTAATTTAATTTAAATTTTTTTTTAAACAACGGTCCAAAAAGGAGGCTAGCTCCCAACTGACTCAAGACTACAAAACAAAAATTTAACTCTCTTAGCCAAACTAATACAAGAACTAAAGTGGGGATTTGGGGGTACAAATGTTGTGAACTTCTAGACAATGCAAATTAGAGGACTGAGGGGATCTATCGCCGATACTAGTCGTAGGGTGTTCCAAACTTGTCCCCTTGCATTTCTTGGTCCTGCAAAAGTAAAACCTGTAACACCTTTTACCTTTCTTGTTTTTGGCCTTTGACCTGATTGGTCTTCCATGCTTCCTTGACGTGGCAGAGAATGTGAAAGTAGGGTGTGGCAGAGATGGTTGTACTTGTTCAAGCTTAAAAAACATGGGGTCTTCCTCATTAGAACCTACGGATTCTATTTCAGCAATATCAGTGGTATTTAAATCTCTCGTAGGAACCTCACTCCCCTCCTTGATATTTAAACCCTCATTGTTGCTAAAAGCTAGGCCAGTAGATATATGATTATCTAACTTCTCATCGGCAGCAGTGTTGGTCTTGGGTATTCCAACAATATGGTTGACCACGGTGGTGCCCAGAGATCGCTTAGCCTTTTAGGCTCCTCTTGACACGATCCCTCTTTTCCGGCCCCACCACAATAGTAGGCATGAAAAAGGTTTCAGAGAATTTAGAGTCCTTAGCCTTGTGAGAATCAGGATGCCCATCTTGGGTGGTATGTTCCTTCACTCGTACAGTCATCCATGAAGCAGAAGAATGTTTGAAGAAACTCAAGGGTTTCCTTGACTCATCTCCGAGTAAGACGCATCTGAAATCTTAAGAGACAAATTACTTCTCAATCTGTTGAGGAAAATATCGGTCCCTTGTCCTTAGCATGCCTAGAATCCTGGTTGATTGGGGAGCTGGTAGCCTCATCATCTCCTTTTTCCAAATAAAGAGTTGTAGTTACTGATGGGATAAGGTTCTCTACCACCATTTCACTAGCAGTGTCTAAGTTGGGTAACTCCGTAACATCACTCTGAATGTCACTACTAGACAACTTGTTAGATTCTAGGATGACATTTGACTTACTAATCTTCCCTTTTTTGTTAAAGATGCCCTGTGGCAGGTCGAAATCCTCAGTTCCTCTCTTGCCCTTGAGCTTGCTAGCTTTACTTCTAAGACCCTCTAGCTTTTCTCCATTTCACAGCGGATGTCCTGGTTGTTAGGCTCAGCCTTGACTACTTTTCCAAGGTCTTCAAAAGCCTCTTTAAGTTGGTAGAGATTGATTTCGGCTAAAGCCCTTCTGTAGAGAGCTTTAGTGTTGTTATCATCAACCATAATGACTAGCAAGCAGAGCTCCTTAGTTTGTTCAAAATCCCGAATTTTTAAGGCGCAAGCTGCGAGGTTTAACTCAAGGGATATGGCAAGATTCCTTAGAAAAACACAATCATCTTCATCTCTTGGCAATACAAAACACAGTACTTTCAGTCCTCTATCATACTTAGCCTCAACAAAAACGACTTCACCTTGCTTGAAGTGAACATTGCCCTCCTCTTTCAAAGGCTTTGCTTGATTGAGGATGATCCGGGGAAACTATTCTTAGGAAAGTTGAAAAGGCTTTCATCATAATCACCGTTCAAATGAATATGCATAAGAGCACTAAGTAATCTCCGACAGTCCATAACGAAACTTCTAAGAAAACCGAAGCGATAAGGGAGTTGGCTAACAACTACACAAAGAACACACCTAAGCGGAACCAAGGAGAACATACCCTCGGAGTGAATAGCATGACAACAAGAATAAAAGAAGGGGTGGCAAACCGGGCTTTTATAACCAAGACCTAGCCACAAACCGATGCCAGCTGCGGCCGACAAAGGCTAAGGAGAGTAAATCACAGCCAAGCGAAGATCGTAGCACGACCACTAAGGCTGGACTACACGCAAAATCAGGGGACCGAGAAGGGCGGCAACCACCTCAAATTCCGACACAAAAAGGTCGTCAAGGGCAGAACGCAGCAAGAGGAGGCGAAGGCAAGCAAGATCTGTCGTAGGCTAGAGTACCCTCACTAGCAGCGAACGTCAATCTACTGGGGCGAAAGTTGCTCTGTTAAGCAGCGATCGGGGGCCTCCCCTCATTCTGGTAACGCTGGGAAAAGGAAAAGGCTCGCCGACGATTGAGAGGGGAAGCCGCCTACACCGATCTCCGGCGGCCCGTCTAAGAAAGCTAAAAGGAAACTGGTTTTATAAAACCAGAGGCTTGAAAATGGTTTTTGTGGGTTTTGTTCTCGCGTGTGGTGAATAATTCAATATAGTTGCAATTTTCTCCTCAATTAGTTCTTAGTTCTTTCTTGAAAAATTAATAAGTACACTCATATTGCCATTAATACTATACATGCATGTTTCTACTTGTTCTTAATATATGTTTAATATTCTGACTAAAATCGAGATAATTATCGGAGAAAGTGTTAATTTAAGGAAAATTGGTTTTAATTATCCCAACTTTGATCGATTTTCTATAAATAATCCCTAAGTTTGATTATTATGGAATAATCCGAACTTATATAGGTATCTTTCTAATATTTTGTTGCTTTTGTTGATCGCTTTTGGGACTATTATGCATAACAAAAATAAAAGTTCGGATTATTATAAGAAGACACCAATATTTATAAGTTGGGACTATTCCGGGATAATCAAATTTTGGGATTATTTAAAGAAAATCAGTCAAAGTTGGGATTATTAAAACCAATTTTTTCTTAATTTAATCGTTTTTTTCACCAAATACCCCTGATTTTTAACTTAATTCACCAAATACCACCGACATTTTTCAAATTCACTATATAACATTCAGTTTTATGAAAATGTCACAACATCCCCTTTCCGTTAACTCAATTAGTCATTAACGTTAATTGCGCCATGTGGCAGCTTGTAATTGGTTCTTATTAATATTATTTATTTAATTAATTAACTTTAAAAAAATTATTAAAAATTTAGAGAAAAAAAAAACACCACCAACCTAGCCACCATTGCCCCCAGCCCAGCTCTGACCCCCACCTCCGACTAGCCAATGCTTGGCCCACTTCTCGGCTGGCCGACACCCATCCCCTTCCCTCGCTAGCGACAACCTCGACCCTAGCCATCTCCCTTTCCCCCTCCTCACCGCGAATTCCCTTTCCCCCTCCACGCCTTCAACCCAAAAAACCCCTCCCTGTCATTCCACCTTAACCGAAAACCCGACCTCAAAAAAATGGTGTCCTTCGAACAAGTGTATTATTCCGATAAAGGGTTCTGAATTAATTAGGAAAGTTAATTATTCGGTGAGGTCAAGTGATTGGAATGCCTAGCTAGAGGCCGCTTCCGATCACTAATATAAATGTATAATTAATATTACAGCTTGCTCTTGACTGAACCCTTCGGGTCACACCCAATCGTGTAACCGAACAATGGCGACGAATTAATACGAAGGATTAAATACGTCGATAGAGATTTTACGAACTAAGACATCGAATTCCGAGCTTAGAGCGTCGAAGCCGAGTGTCAAACGTCAAGTCGATTTTAGGAATCGACGATACAAGAAATTAGTCAAACAACGAGTCAACGCTAAGTCGTAGCCTCGCATTGGCCTTGCCATGCGAGGGCTAGGCTAGCCGAGGCCACCAGCCGCAAGGCAATGGACGCAAGCCTAGCAGCAGCATGCGCGTACTGGTTGGGTAGTCGTGCCATGGCTTGCTAGCTAGCAGCGCTAGCACGCGAGCAGCACACTAGCAACACTAGCATGCTAGCACGCTAGTAGCGCAGGCAAGGCCAACAGCTAGCAAGCTTGCTGGGTCTCGCTAGCTGTTGCTAGTGCCAGGCTGCATGCCGCGCACAGCAGCAGCAAGTGTGCGAGGCTTGCTGGCAATGCGGGCAGCAACATGGGCTTAGCTAGCTGGCCCATCCAAGCACAAGGGCTGCCAGCTTGGCACGCCTTGTTGCTCAAGGAAGGGCGGCCAGCTGGCAGGTTCCTATTGGGGCTAGTTGGTGGAAGGTTTGCCTTGGGGAGCAAGGGAGGAGTGGTCCTTCCCTTGTGGTCCTCACCTACCCTCCCTCTCCTCTTGCCACTTGTTTGCTAATTGACTTGTGAAATTAATTTAATTTGGAATTAAATTAATTACTCATCTTCTCATTTCAACAACTCTCCCACATGGGAAGTTGATTGAAGTTTTTAAGAGCATTTTTCCTATAAATACCCACCTTGGGTATTGGGATTATACTTGATTTGAACTCAATAAGGTATCTCCCAAAAGTGAGAAAGCCTTTAAGTTCGTAATACTCTAGTTTATTTTGGTCTAGCCTCATCTAAGCTACGAGGTAGGGACCCGTTTGGGCGCAAGGGTGTGAGACGGAAGAGGGTTTGCACTTGCGCGTCTAGAGTTTTTCCGTGTTCGTGCTCGGGGTTTGTGAGAAGCACGCGTCAAGGGTGAGTAAGTCTTATCCTTACTTTCTCTATTTTCCCTTTATGTGTTTATGCTTTCAATAATTGTATGTTATTTTGTTTAGCTGTAATTATTATGCATGCGATCATTTTGCGGGTTTTGTTTTCGCGCGGTGTCAGACACCGCAAAACCCAACAGCAGTATCACGAGCCTCTTGCATTTAATTTTTACAACTAAAAATTAATTAAGGTGATTTAAAATGGATTTAAATTTCTAGATTAGTAACCAAATTAGATTAGGATCGGACCTCGGTTTAAATTGGATTAAAAATCGTATTATTGCTAATTTATGACTACGAACCCAGATTTCAACTCAAAAATAGTGAATTTTGGGTGGAATCGATGTTCTAAATCACCCTTCACCCACAACGTATTTAAAAAATGGCTTCCAGAGGCCAAAATCTGCTCAAAAAGAGGTTTTTCGAAGGGTTTTTCATTTAGAACGAAAAATTTTAAATCTTTAAACCTTGATTAATTATGACATGCAATTGTTGGATTATGTGTTTGATTATACCATTAATCTTCTGAAATTTCATTCCTTATTGAGCATATTTATAATGTAAATTGGTTGTTTAATTTGGATAGCTCTTAATTTCACATAAACTTGGAATTTCTCATTCTTGCAAATAAATTGCTTGTAATGTGAAAGTTTATGTTGAAAATGATTTTTGCCTTAAAATAGTTAAAGATTCAATCTTTAATGGTTTAAATGGTTGAATCTTAACTTGCTAAAATCCAGAGTGAACAAATTTTGACTTTTAATCATTTTGGAAGTTGATTAAAATCATGAATGTTCATACTTGTGCTTGAAATATTAATATTTGTATTGGAAAGTTGTAATATTCAAATATGCATGATTAAGTGTTGGATAAATTATTTCATTGGATGATTGATTATTTATTCAACTAATTTTGTCAAATCTCATTAATAATTTTATTTTGGTTGAATTAATTATGAGACAAGCCCTTAATTTTTTATTGCATCAAGTTTAGCCAAAATTATTAAGAGAATGGTTCTTGAATTAATTTTGGTTTGTGCACTAAAATTGAAATTAATTAAGTTGGACTTGTTTTAATTTCAAAATTGCTCAAATTTTAATCCTAAAATCCAATTTAGAATTAATTTAGAGTCCCACAAAAAAATCGAAATAAAATCCGAAAGCACACCAAGTAAAATCGAAGCACAAAGCTTCGAGCACCAAGGCTCGGCTAGCAAGGTTGCGCACCCCACATGTTGCTGGTGAGCCAGGTGCGTGGGTGTGTGCATGTGTGCGAGCAGATGCAGTCAGACGCGTGGGAGTGGTGCGGTAAGCAGCAGCTCGCAAGCACTGTTAGGCAGCACCTAGCCCGCAAAGGCCAGGGCTGCTAAGCAGTGCGCAATGCGAGCGCTAGCAGGCAAAGCAACACACTGCCAACGCCAGTAGCGTGCACGCATGCAAAGCATGCTGCGAGGCTGCTAGTGCCAGCAAGTACCTTGGCGCGCTGCTAGCTGTGCGTGCCAACATCCGCACACAAGCTTGGCTAGGGTGCCTAACAACCCTAGCCCTTTTGCTTGGATGCTAGGCACTTGGTCTTGGTTTGGGCTTGCAATTTTGCGATTTTGGTTTAAAACGAGGCTAGGCCTCGGTTTTTCATGTACTTGCAAATTTTTGACAAAATTTGTTTTGATCAGATTAATTTTAATTTTAATTTTAATTGGATTAATTTTAATTAAATTGGATGTGGATTTTAGTGGGAGCTTCATTAATCGATTTTGAGCTTAATTAAGCCTTGATTTTGCTTTTGTTATTGCATTAGTTCACATAACTGGATAAACACTTGACCGTTTTGATTAGGCATGTTAATCGAATTAACCACCTAAGTTAGTAACTAGTACGCGCTCGTTTAATACAATGCTTTGTATTGTTGCTTGAACTATTTGTAAAAATGCATGGGCCATTCACTTTAGAAGTGAATGGGTGAATGGAATATTATAAATGTTCATATGCAGGTTTTACAAA
Source organism: Chenopodium quinoa (assembly GCF_001683475.1). Lineage (NCBI taxonomy): Eukaryota > Viridiplantae > Streptophyta > Magnoliopsida > Caryophyllales > Amaranthaceae > Chenopodium > Chenopodium quinoa. Next base: position 103,780 of record NW_018745323.1, on the reverse strand, counting down.
AGGGCAACTAGTATGGCCTGACTAGGATAGTAAATACGGACTGTATTCCGTTTTGTATTTTTGTAAATATAAATACGGACTGCGTGCCGTTAAGTATTTTTGTACTTAGATTATTTAGATTATTCCTAGTTACTAGTAATTGCATGATTGGTGGTGAAGTCTCAAGATAGAGTTTCTAAAAAGACAAAGCCAAGAAGATGCAATGATGGCCTTGAAGATTGGATGTTTCAAGTTTTAAGGGGTCATTCTAGTTTGCCAAAGCATCTTTAATTGTCTATTTTATATTTTGCTTATATATGACCGCGATATTAGATGCATGTTTAGGATTTCGAATGTTGAATGATTAATTTAGTTTACTTAAATCAACCAACATAGAAACCCTAAATAAGTCCCTATAAAATTGAGTTAAAAATTTGTCATTCCAAAATAACACTTACAGAAACTTTGAAAGTAGGTAATGGGCTATGCCAAAGCAAGGCATTATTACTTTTCTAGAGAAGTAAGGTATACTAGGTATACGCGTTAGTTTTGGTTAAACTCAATGATATCGGTAAGGAGTCCTTAGATGTCGTGACAATGGAGATAAACGTCATGAAAGCATTAGATGCGTCGTTTTATCGAACCAAAAATATCTTAGAGCTATTAGCAATTAGATTGCTTACCTTAAAATATTTAGTGTTAAGACAAGCCAAAGCATGCTTAATCACTTATTGATTTTTGGGGTCTTGGAATCGTTTTATTCTCGCCTAAAAGGGATAAATCTTAATGTGTGGATAAAACGCTTAATAAGATTGAAAAAAATTTACATGTATGCTTTAAATTTCAAACTTATTAGTTTTATGAATGGTTTTTCATTGTAAATTCTTTCATTTGTAGCAAAATATCTGCAACTAACACCAACAACAACCAGTTTTCATTGCGCTCAATTCTCGATAAAAAGAAATTGAGTGGGCTAAACTTCCTTGATTGGCAAAGAAACTTGCGAATAGTTCTCATACAAGAGTTAAAATGAATACGTCCTTGACGAGGAAATGCCCGACGTTCCTTATGAGGAGGTCAGACAGGCTGCCCTAAACCGATGGCACGCTGCCAATTGGGATGTCAAATGCATCATGTTGGTCACAATGTCTCTGGATCTCCAAAAGTCTTTCTTTGGGAAGGATACGACTTTTGAAATCATATATGAACTTCATAATATGTTTCAAGAGCAGACCCGAACTGAGAGGTTCGAGACTCATAGGCAAATCCTTGAGAGCAAGCTCAAGAAAGGAGAGCTCGTCAGCCCTCGTGTGCTCAAAATGATTGGATTATTCGAGAACATGGAAAGGCTTGATGCGAGATACTCGAACGAGATGGCAATTGACATCATTCTTCACTTGTTGCACAAAGGTTATGATCAGTTCAAGATGAACAATAACATGCACGGCATGGAGAAAACCCTCACCGAGCTTCACGGGATGTTGAAGCAAGCCGAGCAAACGCTCAAGGATGAGGGGAAGCATAACATGCTTATGGTCAAGAAGGGCAAGCCATTTAAGCGGTCGGACAAGAAGAAAGGCTATAAGGAAAAGGATAAGAAGACCTTTCCTGCCTAAGTCAAAAGCTACCAAGGGCGACAAGAAAAAGAAGGTAGCATATTCAATTCGATTCCGAATGTTTCTACTACAAGAAGAAAAGACATTGGAAACAGGATTGCCTCAAGTTCAAGGAAGATAAGAAGAACGACACCATTACTTCTGGATCAGGTATTTATATGTTATAGACCTAAACTTTGCTAGCAATGCTTCATGGGTATTAGATACCGGATGTGGCTCACAACTTTGTTCCAATTCTCAGGGACTAAGGACAAGTAGAAAGCTAGGGAAGGGAGAAGTGCAACTACGGGTAGGCAATGGAGCAAGGATTTTGGCGGTATCTGTAGGAACACCTAGTTTTTCTTTGCCCTCAGGGATTGTTTTAGAACTGGATGAATGTTATCATGTTCCAAGCATTACCAGAAACATTATTTCAATTTCGGCGTTGGACGCCAAGGGTTTTGAATTTCGGATAAGGGACAATAGTTGTTCATTTTATCTTGATAATGTTTTATATGGTACGGCATATTCAAAAAATGGTTTTTATGTGCTTTCATTAGACAAACAAGTTTATAATGTTAACAATACCGCCAAAAGGGTTAAGACCAATGAGTCGAATCAAACCTACTTGTGGCATTGTCGTCTAGGCCATATAAACATCAAATGCATCAAGAAACTTCTTCGTGTAGGGGTTCTTGATTCCTTCGACTTAGAGTCGTTTAAAAACTGCGAAGGATGTCTACTTGGCAAGATGATAAAACAACCCTTCTCCAAGTTAGGAGAAAAGGCTAGTGACTTATTAGGGCTAATACACACGAATGTATGTGGACCAATGAGCACAACCGCAAGGAATGGTTATCGCTATTTTATCACATTCACGGACGACTATAGTAGATATTTTATCACCCTAAACCCCTTCACCGGCAACCCAAACCCTCTCTCACACGTTGCCGCCGCCCAACTTGCTGAAAACCACTACCCCGAAACCCTAAAACACCAAAATCAAAACCTTAGGGCTTGTTTGGCATTGTTTTTTTGTTTTCAGGTTTTCTATTTTTTTAAAAAAACAAAAAACCAAAAACAGGAAACAAGATAGAGGTGTTTCCACTTTTATGTTGTTAGTTTTCAAAATTATCATAATTTTATAAGTTTGATTAATTTTGAATTCATTATATGACATATATTATATGATTTAAAAAAACAAAAAACCGAAAAACAGAAAACCACAACAATGCCAAACGTAGATTTTGGTTTTAGGGTTTCACCGTAGGTGCTGGTTCTACGGGGTGGAGATGGCACGGGAAGGGCCAAATTTGGTTCGCCGACGCATGGGAGTGGGGTTTGGGCGCCGGCCGGTGGGTAGGGTAGGGTTTTTGAGGGAGAGTTGGTGGCTTTTTAGGTGCGGGGGTGACGGATTAGGGTTTGGCTGGTGGCGTGACAAGGGAAGGGGAGGGTCGAGGTAAGGAGGAAAGGCAGGGGGTGGGCCGGCGGTGGAAAGCTGGTGTGGCCGGTTGCCTGAGTGGTGAAGGTTTAGGAGCATGGACGGTGGCCGGTCGCCGGAGTAGTGGTGTTTTGGGAGCAGGGACAGTGGCCGGTTGCCGGAGTGGTAGAGGTTTGGGAGCGGGGACGGAAGCCGGTCGCCAGAGTGGGGGAGAGGGTTGGGTACGTAGTGGGGTTTTTCTTAAAAATTTGTAATTAATTAACTAAATAATTTAATGACAACCAATCATAGGCTGTCACGTGGCATAATTAAACTTAATGACTATCGGAGCTAACGACGTTAGTCATTTATGGCATGTGGTGACATTTTCGTGAAACTGATTGTTATATGATGAATTTGAAAAATGTCGGTGGTATTTGGTGAATTAAGTTAAACTCAGGGGTATTTGGTGAAAAACCCGTAATTTAATGTGGTGAGTGAAAAAAAACAGCGGATAAAGGGGAAGATAGAGAGTGTGTGTGAATGAAAAATTGTAATATTATTGTGAGGCATGACAGTAAATAAGGTCTACCCATGGGCACAGGTTAGAAAATCCCTTAATTCTCACTTTCTTATCACATATCTTTTTTCTCTTTTTTTTCACTCACAAACAAATTTTGTAAGAATTTTCAGGTTTTCATATAACCCTCTAAAGTTGCAAATAATACAAAATAAGTGACCTAGATGCTCCTGCTTTTCAAGTGGGGAGTCTAGGCACTGTCAAGGCCAAACTAAGGCCTTGATTGCCTTGTGCAAAATGGGCCTCAACACAGGATCTAAGCTATTCTAAGGACCCCAAATTTGTTAATAGAATTTGTAATATTTATTATTATCTCTGCTAAAGACTTGCCAATAGAATTAGCAAACCTTGATTTTTTTTCGAGTATTCTTATGTATGAATATCCAATATCTTTAATAGAAAACTAAAATTCTTATATGAATTGCAACCCTAAAATCTTAAACTATTAAGTATTTCGCAAATATTTTTTTTTTTATTGGAAACTAAATTAAGCACATACACTTATCAATTATTGATATTGGCACGCCTTCATGCGAGAGGAGCATAGAATAAAAGTTGTCTTGTGAATATATGAGTTGTACAATTAAGAATTAAAATTGGCCTAGTGGTACTGGTTGGAGACCCTCTTTGCACCCATGTGATAAGGGTTCTACTTATATTCGATACTCTAAAGCTTTATTATCGTCGTCTTATTTTGCTATGAAAAACTTATTTAGTTAATCTGAGGAGAAAATTGAGTTAATCAGGGTAAAGGTAGGAGCTGTGACACTTAATTCAATCACTTGTAGTATCTTCCTAAAAATTAAAGTGGGCCACATTTTGATGCTCACCACAAAGCGCAAATCAGCAAATGTTCATGATGGACCAACCAAGAAATATGATATCCTACATAAAAGAGGCTGCCTAAGAGAACTACTTAATTAGTGAGGATGATGATGGCAGCTGCTTTAACAGCCACAGGGAGCACAGCCACTGCGTCGTTGCTCCGGCTGCGCACTCCCTCCCCTTCCTTGCCCATCGCTGCTCGTATTCAAACTTCAGGTCCTAAACATACATACCCTTTTTGTCATTCTATTAATAACACAACCAATTTTGCAATCATAAACAAAGTCAATTTGATTGAAGATTTGGATAGTATTTGACATTAAGATGGCATATTTACAGGCAGGCTAAGCTTTATAACTAGAAAGCAGTCTGTTGTCTTTACTCGACAAACCGCAGTGACAGAACATGAAGCTGACAGTAGCAGCACCAGAAGAAGAGAAGTAATACTTCAGATGGCTTTCTCTGCAATTTTTCAAGTTGCCACTGCTTCTGTTTCTTCACCTGCTATAGCAGTTGATGGTGAGGAGAATAACACAACCCTTTTTTGTCTGATAATATTTCAATAACATTCATGAATCTATATATACTTCTATGTATTTGCCATTGGATGTTATTTCAGATGTTCCTGCAGACTTTCGTATCTACTCTGACGATGTTAACAAGTACAAGATTTCTATCCCTCAAGGTAAATACTGTTATTCAACAGCACAGTTTAAGCGAGTTGAACATCATAAACTTGATCACATATTGAGATAAAATACAGAGTTTTATTGAAAAGTGCTTGATTTCGATTCAGAATGGCAAGTTGGAGCTGGGGAGACAGATGGAATTAAATCCATTACAGCATTTTATCCTGAAGAGGCTTCTACTTCAAATGGTAGCATACTTGCATATCATTCTGCGAAACTATTTCATCAAATAAGAACACGAATGTGAGCATATATCTAATCTCCCTGATGAACTACTTCTGCAGTCAGTGTGGTGATCACTGGAATTGGTCCCGATTTCACAAAATTGGAGTCTTTTGGCAATGTTGATGCTTTTGCAGAAAGTCTGGTAATCACCAACGTACCCCTTGAACATCTTTCATCGTCATTCATACATTGAAATTAATGGTATATCTAAAGTTTCCACAAATTATCAGGTTAATGGATTGGACAGAAGTTGGAAGAGGCCTCCTGGGATCGCAGCAAAACTCATAGATTGTAAAGCTAAACGCGGTAACTAGTTTGTTTTTCTCCCTTATTTTTTGGTGTAAACTAGAATAGGGCTCTGTTACTTTCATCTTGTAATATATGTTCAAGAAAAATCAGTTCAAACAAGGACCAACAAAATATAGATAGGGGCTACATACTCAAGTTTAGTTCACAAATAAACTAAGTAGACATGTATATGCAGTAAAATGTCACATTAAAAAACCTGTTGTCCTTTTGAACCGGCCAGGACTTTACTATATTGAGTACACGCTCCAAAATCCTGGGGAAAGTCGCCGGCATATCTACTCTGCAATTGGGATGGCGAACAATGGCTGGTATAACAGGCTTTACACAGTTACTGGCCAGGTAAACTTTGCTTAGATTTGTTCATCTGAAAAAAATTGCAGGCAACTGATGCTAATTAAATTACTAAGAAGCTAAAGTTATCAGTATATTTTTGCATATATTGCAGTTTCTGGAAGAAGAATCTGATAAATTTGGATCCAAGATTGAAAAGGTATGTCAAATAAAACACTAATGAATCTTATCAACCTTAATTCAGCTATTGCTACTCTGAACAAACCATCTTATTTGCTAAAATTATCGGCTTTTATCTTCTTTGCAGGCTGTTCAATCATTTAGATTAGGCTGATGGAAGAAATTCTTACTAGGCAGTAACTGCTGCTGTCATTAGCCTAGTACAGGAAAAGGTGTTTATGCTCTTTCTTAAATCTTACTGTATATATTCATCAATTTTGAGGTTAAATATAATAATCCAATTGTGAGTATATTATTCAACTGGCTTTGCTGCAATGTTGCCGTTCACACAGGCAAGAACTATCACACTGTTTGTCAGACAACGGATCAGTTTTGCTGAGGGTTCCTTTTTTTTTTTTTTTCTTTATGTATGAAACTAAATCAATTCTTCAGCTGAATCTAATGTAATATAAATAAAATATTTCTATTTAGCATGATCCCTTTGTGTTTAACTATAAATGGCTGTCAAAATCCATTTTGATTCCCAAGCGAAAGGGGCACTATATTATGGGACAGAGGGAGTAATAAAAAAGTATACATGTTGTAATGGGTTCACATTAAGAAGATAGACAATATCTTGTTCTTTCAATGAACAGGCCTGCAGCTGACCACTGCCCCCAGCTTGTTAGATGATCTATGTCATATCGAGTTGCCACTGCTGCTGTAGCATTAGCTTCTGAAACCTCAACACCAGCCAAAGCTGACAAAAATGCAGCCAAAACATGCATAAGAATTCAGAAGTAAAGTTTATCCAATTTAGAAACAAAAACAGTACAGCTAGCTTTGACTAAAAAGATTGTTGGAGATTCACAATTTTCTGTCAAATGCTCAAGGTGCTTAAACTTAACAGACTGATGCTAATTCCATGAATATATAAGATCAGCCACATAACAATCAATACCTGAGCCATTATTGGGTTGCTAGCATCAGCAAGTAGTGTAAGAATACAGTTAATTTGCAACGGTTTCTGTTCCAGACTCAGCATCCACTTTCCTTATACAATTTAGTACCAGATCATGCTGCCCAACAAAGATAAATGTCTCAGCCACTGTGATACTGTTGGATATAAAACTACCAATGTGGGATATTTGTTGCAGTGGTAATTATACAAACTGAATGATATTAGCAGTACGTTATATACAGTCAGGTTTGAGAATTTTGGGCAAGTTTGTACCTGGTGGAGAAGCGCAATGAAACAAACTGCAAAATATGCAGCATCCATAGTTTGAAGGCCCGTGTAGGCCTCTATAACCACTTGGTCATGAACAAGGCCCGCGCTGGCTGCCTCTATAACTGTTTAGTTATGGACGTAGCTGGTGCTTTTGCATTAACCGCTCATTCTTATAAAAGCGAACATCCTTCAAAGTACAGTAGATGATATTTCCTACTTTATTGAAGCATATGATAGCGAGGGGGATGTGGCTGTTTATGACTTAACCTCTGGTCTAGTCAATGGGATGCATTTAAGATAGCAGTAGACAAGGAGGGTGGTTGTTGTTGTGGTGGTGGGATGAGTGGGTTAACTAATTCTATGGCTTCCAAAAAGGCTTAGCTTGTGTGGCATCAGGAATGTGAGTATTGTCATTGCCAAGGACGTACATGATGGATCCAATGGAAGCACAGTTGGAGTCTAATGTGTATGAAGACTTGGTTTGGACAAGGGGATCAAAACCTAAAGGGCCGTTGTTTGGATCAAGCTCACACATAATGCAATCATAGTACCAAGGTCGTGGCTTTACTTTGTTCGGAGAAGATCTCGTCCAAGCTATAAAATATTAAACCGTAGCAACTTATCACTTTCTTCTTATTGGATGTATAATTTTATCAATTAATTTATCCGTTTACCAAGTTTATCTTTCTTAACTTATGTGCGAGAGTGATGTTTTGCAAGTAAATAAAACCGAAAGAAGTATATATTATGTCCAGGGTTTTATGTCTTGGGATTACTACCTAATAGCTTTTTTTTTTTTTTGGCATGAGGTCCATATACTCAAAATACCTTATACAAAGTACTACGTATTTGTTATTTACCTAGCTAACTCGCTATTAAAATACATCAACTTGACAAAAACATTCATAAAAACAAGATAGTCAGGGTCTTAGGAAAAAAAAAATTAAATATATCTTTTTTTGAGTCCATAGTTATTTTATTTTATTGACTGTTAGGTGGCTAACATATTAGCCTAACTACTTCATTTCACATAAGAGGAGGCTCCAAGTGTACAACACTTTACTAATGTTTCTACTTAATATAAGAGCGAAATTCAAATGATTCCTAAATTACATGTAACATATTCATCTACTTTAAACTGCAAGAAACAATTAGCTACCATGGCTTTGACGAATTTTACACGTTGCAACTACACAAAATGACTGAGCTATCTAGATGAAGGCAATTCTGTTCTCACAATCTCTTCTGTAAAATTTTCTGCAGATTTAGAAGCAGCAGCCTTGTTAAATAAAAGAGTGAGCTTATCTATAAAAAGCTGGTGCTTCATTTGCTGTAATTGATGTCGTTCCCTTTCCAATTGCAAATCCTTTTCTTCAAAACGATCTATCTTATCTTGGATCTCTTTCATCTGTAAGGAAATCCAACAACAATAAAGTCATTACATGTAAAATAAAGTTTATAGCGAGTCTATGCCAATCCGAATACCAACCTTATCTTCGATAATGACAGCTATTGACTTTAAAAACTCGTCTTCTTCCTGCTTAAGCAAGGACTCCGCCTCTACACGAGCTTCTTCTGGAGTACAAATTATGCCACCACTGGCTTCTATAGCAGGATCTGGATCACAAACGTGTGTAACACACGTTACAGCTAAGAACACTAGCTCAATGATCACAGCACACAGAAAATGATAGCCAAATCTTACATAGAATATTATGTAAAATGAGCATACAGAATAATAGAATATAGTACACATAACCCTATCAAGCACAATGCGAGTGCCACAGTGTAATCTTCATACTGGTGAGATCAACATGCAACTAAATTGCCAAACTGTTAGCTTCTCTAAGCCAACGTAATTAATGAACAGAGAATTCTTAAACAAACTTGTACTAATGGTCACTCAATCCTCTAGCTGCAATTAATGAACAGAGAATTCTTAAACAAACTAGTACTAAAAGGTCTATATTATAGATTAACTATGACACTCCAAAAAAAATGTAGAGCCATTATCTGGAACAAACAGGCAAAAAAACTAAAATTTGAGATTAATAAACAGAAAAATAAGAAGAAATTAAACCAAGACGGCCCAAGAAACATTAAGAACTACAACTGCATCGTCTATGTAGGACCAAAACAGGTAATCAAGCAGTAACACCAGCTTAGGAATCAAAAGAATGATAAGAAAGCGTACAAGCTGTAATACGTTCTCAGTAAGAAGGCAGACAATACCTTGCACTTTCATCGAATGGACCTGCAATTGACCACTGCCCTTGCTGCTGCTTATTAGACGGTCTGTGTTATATAGAGTTGCCACTGCTGCTGTAGCAGTAGCTTCGGAAACCTCAATACCAGCCAAAGCTGACAAGAATGCAGCCTAAAACAAGAACAGTACAATGACTAGGATCAAAAATATTGTTGGAGGCTCACAATTTTCTGTCAAATCTTCAAGGTGCTTAAACTTAACAGAGCAATGCTAATTCCATGAATACCTAACAAAAAGTTCAGCCACATAGCAATTGTTACCTGAGCCATTATTGGGTTGCTAGCATCAGCAAGTGGTGAAAGATGCAATTTCTTTGCAGGGGGTTCTGTACCAGATTCAGCATCCACTTGGCCCTTACTTGACATGCTTTCTTCCTCACCCATACCTGCAGGCTCTGCAAATTTTTCCCAAAAAGAAAGCTTGATAAAACGAGCAATACATTCTTTCTCAGTTCTACCACCAACATGTTCAGCCACACGCTTCCAGTCATCACGATAATGCATAACGGCTTCCAACAAATGTAAAGTTTCTTTGTCAGTCCAGTCGGTCTTCACTGGTTCACTAATCTCAACCCGTCTAAATTCTGAAGAATTAACACCAACCTGGTAATTGCCACGAACATAGCACCTTGCACAGAGCACCAGGTCATGCTGCCCAACAAAGATAAATATGTCTTAGCTACCGTGAAGTAATTGTAATATTATTGGGTAAAAAACCTACCACTGTAAGAAGCAAACTAAAAAATGAAGGCAAACCCTTTTCTAGAGATGATGATAGACAAAAAGACCCATTGTGGTTGCAAGATATAAGGATACTTTTTACCTTATCTAAGTTAATAGCACAAAGCTCAACTAATAACTACAAGAGCTCCCTTAATTAACTATTTATGGCCAGTTTAGTAAGTGGTAACTAATGGTGGGAATGAGAATGAATTTGTAAGAAAAATCAATGTTCATTCCAAAGGTAATGCTAGTTCACTCCATAGTATTTCATTTTGTTAACAAATTTTCATTACTATCCAAAACTAGTTGGGGGTTATACTGGGTGGTAATGGACACTTACGAAGAAAAACACAAGTTAGAGGATGTGATTGCATTACTTTGGACAATAGGATGTTAATTTGCTGGTCAAATTACACTTCAATTCATTCCCATTACCGCTTTTAGCACTTTATATAACCGGCTACCAAACAAGTCAAATTAGTTAGAAATTTTAAATTATACCACAATCCCCCTAATTTCAAAACTGCTTTCCCCAGCTAATCCAAACTTATTCATCCCCCGACAAATTACCCCCATTCCCCTGGTCCATCAAAATCAACCTATCTCAGCTTCCATATATTTTTCCATTGTCAGTCTCATCTAAAATTTGTGAAACCTCCAATCGTCCATCACCTGCAGACCAAAGCATATCTCCCCCAACCCCCATCCTGGCCCGCATAAGAAAAAACGGAAACTGGATGTAGGGGTGAGTTGTGACGGAGGAGATGATTGGGTGTTGTAGCACTACCATGAAAACTGGCATAAGACGTTTTTTAAAAAATTGTATAGAGTATACGTATACACATAATCATTTCCATCTCTCTATACCATCTACCAAATAGGTTGTACTCGTTAGTGCATTAAAGGAATGGCAATCAGACCAGCATGGAAGTTTTTGAATCAAAGCTTTTAGAAATCCTAGAGGAGAAAGCAAGAAAGGTGCACACACAATTCTGTTTGCATCACTGCCTCACAAGTCACACACTCACACACTCAAAACCATAGGAGATTCTCCTTAATAGACATGAAAGTATCAAGTCACAAATTCCACATACTACAACAACATAAGAGACAAAATTGTAATGAACAAGTCCGTTAAATGAATCAAGATTTAATCTTTGGTAATAGTCAACCATGATCATCAATTCATCACTCTCCCTCCATGCCCTTCTCTGAATTTCTATATGGTGAAACTAAACACGCCCTTAATTATTAAATCGAGTCCAACACCATCATCTCATAAACCCTGATAAAACCCAATGTAACAATTCCTACACTATGTTAATTTAGTGCAAGTAAACAAATAAACATAAAGATGGTAATAGACTAAAAGTATACCTTATCACAAACAAAGCAGGCAATAGTGCAAGCAACTTTACAACCACTGCACATTTTGTTAGATTTCCGAATATTGGAATTCCCAGCAGCAGTAGTAGCAGCCCCAGCAGAAGGTACAGCGGCGGGTTCTCGGTCCTTCTCCTTCTCTTTCTCCTTGTCCTCCCACTTAAAAGGCGGCTTACCGGAGGGCGGGGAGTAATTGATGAGGCCCCACGTGTCAAGAAAATCAAAGACGCGGCGAATGGACCCCACATCTCCGACGAGCCACCTCCTGACCTCAGTGAAAGTGAGCTTCTTAGAAGGGTTAGACCTGAAATTGCTAACAATGGCATTTCTGTAATACTTGTAAACATTAGGGTTCTTTGAAGCTGAATTCCCCTCGAAGAACTCCGGCATATGCCGCACCTCGCAATCGTCAATCTCATTCCATTTGAACCAACCTGTTAATCAATGGGGTTCCTTAATGTATTTTCAAATTTCAATAAAAATAGAAAAATCAGAAAGGAAATTGAAGAAGCAAAAAAGGGTTACGGGAATAGCTGGGGACGGTGACGAAATCCGGTGACTTTTTGGGATCGGACGGCGGAGGAATTGTCTCCAGCGCCGGAAGCGGTGGAGTGGGGTCGGTCTTTGTCGGCGCAGAGGTGGTGATGGCGGCATCAGCGGCGGTGGTGGTAGTGGGTGTTGGGACCTCCATCAAAACAGATGAATCAGTCGTGACTTCTCGGCTTCCTTTTATATTTCAGTTTTTGTTGCCGTAATTTTCACACGCACACATGAACAACATATGAATCCAAATAAACGAAATCCAATCTAATCCAAACTGAATCCAAATAAACGAAATCCAATCCAATCCAAACTGAATCCAAACAACATATAATTCAGTTTTTGTTTAGGAGACATGGATTAGATTTAGGGGGTTTTGATATGAATAGGGGTGCCCACTATTTGGATTATAACCGAAATCCAATCCAATTTAATCCGAATTATTAATTCGGATCGCATCTGATTGAATTCTTATGATAATTCGAATTTTCGAATCGGATCGGATTGACCTTAATTGGATCCAAAAAATTGAAATAACCGAAATATAATACCGTGCTTTTACAAACAAAGATTGTTAATATTAATCATGTTAAACTATGTTTATAATTACACTAATATTAATCATGTAAAACTATGTTTTCTATACTTGTATTAATCATGTCCAACTATGCTTTCAAGAAACGAATTTTTATAATTGTATTTTTATTTTTATAATCGCACTAAGCATAAAAAAATTGCAATGTATTTTAATTCGGATTTTCGGATCGAATCCAAATAACCGAATTTTAATTCGGATTGGATTTGGTGAATAATTCGGATTGGATTGGATTTGAAAATTGAAAACCGAATTTTATTTCGGATCGAATTAGATTTGGCCTAAATCCAAACCGAAAATCGAATGGACACCCCTAGATATGAAGCAGAAGCTTTCCTTCTAATCCTTAAGAAGGATTGTCCATTCAAAGGTTTGTTACAACCAAAGATAATTCAGGAGCGAGGGTACTAGAAAGTCGTTCTTTTGGAGGGATCATTTTAATGTGGCTTCTACTAGCTCTTATTATTCACAATTTCATTATTATGCAATGAGATATTCCTAATTACTCTTACTAAGTTAGTTCATCTAATATACAAACAAGATTTATAAAATGCATTGCAATGAAAGTCATTATTATTTTTTTTTATAATCAAATTCATGAATATAGACACTAAAATCTAACATCATATCATATCATATAATATCATTAATAAATAAAGTCGATCTTGCAGCCAGGCCACGAGAAAGAGACACTTGGCATTCCAGTTATTCGCCAAATGTCACGCCACGTAGGAGATAAATAGGTATTATTGTGATACATATGATGCTAAGTAATCGATTTTTGGATAGATTTTTTAAGATGAAATTGTTGTATAGAGTTTTATTACCGATAGAAGTCTAATGTTTCACATATACAAAATTAATCATAACTTTAAATAAATATCCTATAATAACTCAATTCTATATCCATCATAAAATTCTTCTTAAAAATTTCTTTAAAATAAGATCCATTTATAATATATTTAATCACAAATTTTTTATACGTAGCTGGCCAAACCGTGTCACCAACTATTAAAAAGGTTACTTTGTTAGTGTTATAGGGGTTACTTGGTCAGTGTTATAGTGGTTACTCAATCAATATTATAGATAGGGGTTACTTAGTCAGTTTTAAAGGTTACTTAGTTAGTATTACAGGGGTTACTCCGTCAGTTTTATAGGGGTTATTTTGTCTGGCCAGATGGTGTGGCTAGCCGCATACAAAATGCATTGTTATTTAATTTATTTTAAAAAAAAATATTAAAGAATCAGTAAAAATAAGTTTTAATCAGTAAAAATAATTGTAATTTGGTAAAAATACTTTCACTTCAGTGAAAATAATTTAAGTTCAATAAAAATAATTTCAAGTCAATAATAACATAGATACCTATTTACAAACAAAACTACAAAAAGTACACTATTATATAAATATAAGCCATATGATATAGTATGTCTA